>NW_017890965.1:0-28773 GCF_001540865.1 Ananas comosus
ACATTAAGTTATACCAAAATAAATAGAAAAAATAATTAAATTTAAACTTCAGAGTGCATAAATTTTATCAAAATAAATAATAAAAAAAAATAACTATATTTTTAAAGGGAAAACTTCAAAAAACCCTCTCGTGGTTTCAATTTTTTTCACTTTAGCACCCTGTGGTTTAAAATGTATCAAGTTAGTATCCTGTGGTTTCTCACTTTATCACTTTAGTACCCTGTGGTTTAAAGTGTATCAAGTTAGTACCCTGTAGTTTCTCATTTTATCACTTTAGTACCCTATAGTTTAAAGTGTATTAAGTTAGTACCATGTGATTTTGCACTTTATCACTTTAGTACCCTGTGGTTTTAATTTTGTATCAAGTTAGTACCCTGTGGTTTTTTAAACCTGAACCGTTCACCGTGTTCAATATAAGGTTTTTGTATTGGACACGGTGACCTTCAACTTATCACATGGTACTAACTTAATACACTTTAAACTATAGGGTACTAAAGTGATAAAATGAGAAATCATAAGTACTAATTTGATATACTTTAAATTATAGGGTACTAAAATAAAAAAGTATAAAGTCACAGACTGATTTTTTGAAGTTTTCCTTATTTTAAAAAAATTTAAATACCACCGCACTGAAATTATGTTGGATTTAAAGACTCGCTGCTAAAGTAATAAAGCGCCCCTTCGCGTGGTGGCCACGCGCACTTTCCATATTTTAAGGTTCCCAAAACTGTCATTTTCGAAGCATCTCCGTTTTCACACCACACAAAGCCAAAAAAGCAAAAACAATTGAGTGCAAGATATGTTCAGTAACCGTCAATGGTTGTGTCACGTCATGTGTCCCTCCTCCCAACGGAATAACGGATCCACTGAAACCGCACTTGATCTTAGCCCGATTCTTTAGACCAAACCCAAACAATTCTCTCTTATTAATCCCCTCACACTTTTTCCATTATAAATACCACCCCTTTGGCGTGTGCCCTCCACACTCTCTCTGTCTCTCGATCCAACCATTCCTCCTCCTCTTCCGTAGCCATGTCTTTTCGTCTTACCTCGCTCGTCCACGCCTCTACCCCTTCTGAATCCGAATCCGAATCTGAATACCCCGGCTCGGGACGAGACCCGGAGGCCGTGCCTGAGGACTTAGAATCCGGTAAGCCGGAGATGTCGTCGGTCAACTACATGGCCCGGGCGCAGTGGCTTCGCGCCGCTGTGCTCGGCGCCAACGACGGGCTCGTCTCCGTCGCGTCCCTCATGATCGGTGTTGGCGCCGTGAACCAGACCGCCAGGGCGATGCTCGTGTCGGGGATGGCGGGGCTCGTGGCCGGCGCCTGCAGCATGGCCATCGGGGAGTTCGTCTCCGTCTACGCGCAGTACGACATCCAGGTGGCGCAGATGAAGAGAGAGAGCAGCAGAAGCAGCAACGGCGACTGCAGCAACGGCCGCAGGGAGAAGAAAGAGGAGAGCCTGCCGAACCCGCTGCTGGCGGCGGGCGCGTCGGCGCTGGCGTTCGCGCTGGGGGCCATGCTGCCGCTGCTGGCAGGAGGGTTTATAAAAGCGTGGGGGGTGAGGGTCGGCGCGGTGTGTGCGGCGAGCAGCGTCGGATTGGCGGGTTTCGGCACCGTGGGGGCGATTTTGGGCGGCGCCGATCCGGCGAAGTCGGCGTTGAGGGTGCTCCTTGGGGGGTGGTTGGCCATGCTGGTCACCTACGGGGTACTTAGACTCTTTGGGTTAGCTTTTAATATGCAAGTGTCCTCCTCTTAAATATTATTCCATGGGTCTTAATTAGCTAAAATGGTATTGATGGTTTGTGTGATTTAAATTAGTGGGGAGTAATAATTTGTTGTAATTTATGGCATGTGATATGGTAAGAATATATGCATGTGTTGTTATTTATTCTGTGAGATCCAGTACAAATTATTAATATTTATATATATAGTATATTATGAATGCTTGAATACATTGTATAATTTTTTACCATCTCGAGCTTGAGGCAGAATGCTTAGATGGAACCACGCTGTTGCGCTTGTTGCATGCTCTGAGAAGCGCGATGGAATTACACCCAAGCATAAACAGCATAAACACAACAATGGAATATAGAAAAGTTGGAATCAAATTTCTCAAGTGGAGTCGGTAAAGAATGTGTGACCGCCACATCAGGGCACTTGAATTTAACAAACCACGTTGTAATATTATTGGCTAGCTAGGAGGTTATATATTATTTACTTATATTGATGCTTTTTTTTTTCCTTTATTTAAGTACATGTTTGCTACCGCATATTATCTATAAGGGCTTTTTTTGCAAATAGCCCCCTGATAAATTTTATTTTTAAAATTGGTCCTGTCAAAATTTTATTTGTAAAAATAACCCTGGCCCCACCACGCAAGCGCCACGTCAGCACCACACGGGCAGGGCTGGGCCATGTGTTTAAGTTGAACACGGTGAACCGTTCACCGTGTTCAATATAAGGTTTTTGTATTGGACACGGTGAATCATTCATCGTGTCCAATACAAAAACTTTGTATTGAACACGGTGAATGGTTCACCGTGTCGAGGTATTTGTATTAGACACGGTGAATCATTCACCGTGTCCAATACAAATACCTCCAACTTAGCCAAAAATAACTAAGTTGTGGGTGTTTGTATTGGACACGGTGAATCATTCACCGTGTCCAATACAAATACCTCCAACTTAGCCAAAAATAACTAAGTTGTGGGTGTTTGTATTGGACACGGTGAATCATTCACCGTGTCCAATACAAATACCTCGCAGTTAACCATTTTGTATTGGACACGGTGAACCATTCACCGTGTCTAATACAAAAACCTTGTATTGAACACGGTGAATGGTTCACCGTGTTCAACTTAAACACATGGCCCAGCTCCGCCCGCGTGGCGCTGACGTGGCGCTGACGTGGTGGAACCAGAGCCATTTTTGCAAATAAATTTTTGATAGGGCCAATTTTAAAAAAAAAATTAGTTAGGGGGCTATTTGCAAAAAAAGCCCTATCTACAAATCAAACTACGGCAAAGAAGGGTGCAAACAGAAATTAATTGTACAAAAAGCACCCCATGAAATAAACATTGATTCTAAAATCTTATACTAGCCTAAGTTGCTAGTTTAATAGATCTATATTCAACACTCCATTGGTGCACACTTTATACTTTATAGGACAAAAAAACTTGAACCTGGAATTATATGGGTGCAACCTTATTTCTAAGTAAATAATTTCTTGATTTGACAAAAAAATAATTTAATAGTTTAATATAATATCTTAATTCAGTAGAGAACGACGATTCAAAATATTAATCTTAGGTTCAGTAACCACCACGTACGTACGCCCCGTCTATTCTAACCAATGAGATCTAGCTAGTTTGTTACTGCGTTATCAAAATTAACCTCTAAGTCAGTTTATACTACAATAAAATTAGGTTATAGGGATATATGTTTGGGACACTTTTGACTAAGTATCCCATTTATGATAAAACTTAAAAAAATATCTACTAATGCCTAAATATAAAGCTCAATCCAACCAAAAATAAAAAATTACTTTACTCAACCCACCGCACCCAGTCCATTTGGCCCGATTACAAACAGAAAAGAAAAAAAAAGAAAAATTAATTACCATCTTTTCTTCTCTCTTCACTCAATCCACTGAAATTCTAGACGAAGAGCCTTTTCTGTCGTCCTCCTCCGCCACCGCAGCCAACGAGATAAAGTTTTGGCGGTTGCTAAATGCTTAAATAAGTATTCGTAAATTAGCAGCACTTTTTTAGGTTATAGCGACACTCTTTAACTGTTACTATATACCTAGCAACCCCACATATAGCAACACTTTTTAAAAGTGTTGGTAATTTTAGCTAGCAGCACTTTTTTGACATGTACCTATATTTAAAAGTGTCGCTATAGACCGTTTTTGTTGTAGTGTTGTAGTGGAAAAAATAGAAAGAATAAAAAATAAGAAAAAGAAAGTAACTTTATAGAGGAAAACTGTTGAATATGATTTGAATTTTTGTATCGTAAGATTTTTTTTTAACTCTATTACGTTTGAGTTACCTTATTAGTTAAGATAATATCAATCTTTGTTGATTTGTATGCTTAGTTGTACTAGAATTTAATCACTACTATAAATATATTTTTTTTTTTCATGAATTTAATACGACAGATGAAAGAAAATATAAGATATATTTCTGAATTAGGGTTTTGTACGGATATACTATAAATTTTCGCTCTTATTTTGTTTATGAAAATAGGCGAGTAATCGAACCACATAATATTTGTGTGTTTTATTTTTTCTCTCTCTTTCTTTTTTTTCTTTTTTTTTTTTTGATATTTTCATTCTTGATGAGTTAGATTTTTTTTGCTTTTATCATAACAAACTGGTATCGAAACAAATCTAGTATATATCAGAGTAACTCGCCTATTCGTAACGAAAACTGTTAGTTGATTCAAAATCATATATTCTTCACCATTTTTTTGAAAAAAATATTCCATTAGTTAATTTCACACGAAAATTAAGCATCTTAAAACCATCAAACTCATTGAATACAAGTCACATGCAAAGTCCTACGTAGCCCATCCTTCGTCTTAGAGAGAGAAACTCCTACACTATGTCCCGTCTGTTTTACAATAATAGCTATATTTGTCCTCCTGTATTTTACTTTTCACTTCCTAATCCTTGATACCGATCAACAAAATCCTGATGGTGTTTTCTCACTACAATAAAAACGGTCTATAGTGACACTTTTAAATATAGGTACATGTCAAAAAAATGCTGCTAGCTAAAATTACCGACACTTTTAAAAAGTGTTGCTATATGTGGGGTCGCTAGGTATATAGTGACAGTTAAAGAGTGTCGCTATAACCTAAAAGAGTGCTGCTAATTTACCAACACTTATTTAAGCATTTAGCAACCGCCGAAACTCTATCTCGTTGGCTGCGGTGGCGGAGAAGGACGACAGGAAAGGCTCTTCGTCTAGAATTTCAGTGGATTGAGTGAAGAGAGAAGAAAATATGGTAATTGATTTTTCTTTTTTTTTTTCTTTTCTGTTTGTAATCGGACCAAATGGACTGGATGTGGTGGGTTGAATAGAGTAATCTTTTATTTTTGGTTGGATTGGGCTTTCTATTTAGGCATTAGTAGATGTTTTTTTAAGTTTTAGGATAAATGGGACACTTACTCAAAAGTGTCCCAAACATGTGTCGCTATAACCTAATTCTGTTGTATGTCTTCGTAACAAGCAAGTCTCATCGATCTATTAATTCAGGTAGTACGCTGTACAACTCGCAACTTATGAAACAGGTGATATATAACTCGATAGTTTGTAACTATTGTTAAATTCCATAGTATATACACTTCAACTACAATTATTATAAAGATAATACATCTGACAGCAAATGGCTGACTCTATGGTTTAGTCCTGAGGTATTAGAACTTAGTTCTGTACTTCACCTCTACTTGGCCTCAAGCTAACAGCATATCTTTGAATTAGGTCTACTAACAACCAACAAGAAAAAAAGTTAAAATAATAATAAATAATAATAATAAATATACTACAGAGGAAAAACTGTTACATGATTCAAAAGTCTAAATATTCATCACCAATTTAGAAAATTTATTTCGTAACTTAATTTCTTATGAAAAAGCATCTAAAGACCGCGATCATATTCGTTGATACAATCACATGTTCGAGATAATTTTACATAGCTAATTACTAGCTACTAACTCCATTTATATAAATCATTGTGGAAATATTTCAAAACTTGGTGCTCAGAAAATTACGTGCTCCGTTATGTCGTCCTTTTCTATTATATTAAATCTCTTCGCCACAGCACCTACTCCTTTTTCTTTAAGAAAAATTAATTAATATTTGTTTGATTTTAAAAAAATATAACATAAAAAAACTATAATTTAGAGAGAAAAATACATGCTTAACCCGCCCACTCTTGTTTAATTTCTTTTATAAATTAAATTAAGTCAGAATATGTGAAATAATTAGCTTCAAACACTGGGACCTTCGGATATCAACCACTAACTCCTTTGCCCCTTGCACCATAAACAAAGTATTAGAGAAACATTTCTTAAACCAGCCACACTTATAACATGATTTGTATTCTTTCCGTACTTGTCTTTATATATTAGTGTGTGCTAGCACTGAAATACTCTACAAAGCTTTTGATTTACCTTATGCATGAATCTCAAATATCGCGTATTGTTGGCAATCGACATCAACAACACTGTGTATGACCTGTATAGTACATTCATATAGATTGATACAATCAATAAATCATTATTTGCTTAGTCTATTACTAGCTGAAGGAATTATACTCTTAAATTTCAATAGACACCTAATAGACGTCAACTCTAAAAATTAAAAATAATACTGCACAATTATCATCAAAATCCATCACAAATGCAATATATACCAAAGAATTCACACAAAATGCTATAATGATACCTTAATAACTCCCCCCCCCCCCCCACCATTTTGGTTTGTTCTTGGGGTTCTATGTGATAGATAATATTATGTGAAAATTTACATTCTGGATACAGAACAACAATTATAAATCTTAAATCTATAGAATAGCGTCATTACAACTATTATATATAGCAATATTATTTCATTAAAACAGTATTTAGAAAGAAAAATTTAAAAATTTCTGTACCAAAATTACATCAGTTTTAAAAGGACGTTTTTTATGTATTTCCTATTTTTTACCGAAGGTTATTTGCCAAGTAATGTGTGCTGTTTTGCCAAAGCAGTTCGCGTGTGGCCACACGCCAACTCTTTTTAGTTTAATTCCACTAGGTGTGCGCGATCGCAATCCACGAACTAAACTTTTAATTTAGTATTTATTTGCCCTATGGAGTTGCCTTTGTCCGTAACACGTTTGTGCAATGGTTAAGGAGGTGAACAGTATTGGTATATTTAAAATGAGGCTCCATTATGTTTATACCTACTCTATTTTCAAAAGGTTATTAATTTTTTCTATTTATCACATATAGGTTGTTTGTAAAAAATTTTACTAAACATTATCTTAATAATTTGTAATGAATTTTAGAATAAAAAGTGTTAAAATTCTATAATTTTTTTTTTTAGAGTGTTACAAATAGAATTATCTCGCTAATTTTAAGATCTCATCTGTTTTCTAAAGGAATCCGCGTGTTCCGCCACACGCCACTCATTAATTAATATTAAAAAAAATGACTACATTAATTAATCGATGGTGGTTCTATGAGTGTGTTACCCTCTTAATAAGGTTATTTCCCAGAAACTACAATGCTAATCCTCTATTGACGTCTTTAGAATTAAATACCATCCTTTCTTATCAATTACCACTTACAGATGGTGTGGTGTTAGAACTACTGCCTGAAGGCTCGTTAATTGCTTATAATAATCTACAGCATTGGACACCAGGTCTCTAAAATTGTGTCTTGATCCATTCTCACTTTTCTCTTAGACACACTCTTGCCTGGGTTTTTTAGGATTTTTCATCCTCGCCGACACTGAAGAACCTAAAGAGCTTTTCGTAAGTCATTAATTTTCAGAGTGATAATACAGATTCTTCGAGTTCAGCAGTAAAAATATTCACTATCAGTAACTCATTCAATTTCTATCAGCCAGTGTAACAATAACAGCAAGATTCTTAGAGGGCTAATCCATGGCAAAATCAAGTTTTAAGTAGGGTTTTGATATGTTATGCATCTTACATATCCTTATTTAAAGATATTTTAATGAAAAAAACTCCGCTACAACGATAAAATTAAGTTGAGATCAGACATATATATACCAATTAGAACGTTTTTTAATAAATTTTCGGAAGAAATAATAAGGAAATTTTCGCTGCTCCCGCTTTCGCTGACCAAATAGCGTAAACGTACCATTGCACCAAATGCCACTTATCACCTCAGGGCCCAAATCCCGAGCATTAGCAACAAACAAATTAAAAAAACATCTTGACGATTAGTTATAAGTTGAGCTCACTAATACTCCTCTACAATTTTCACAATTTCGTTTCGAAGAGCCTGCGAATTCGACACATTTGAACCTCAAATGTTACTGAGTAAGCTAATTAACCAAGGCCATCATGCAACGTATGGTACTATAAAATGGCATGCTAAACATTAATCCCAGCATGCCTCTTCTGAGAGAGATCACACTGGAACAATAGAGGATGACACGAACAGGGCACATCATCAAAGGACTAAACAACCTCCTTATGGTAAAATCAACTTGTCCTAAGCCATGTAAAGACCGTCGCGCCTTCGAACGGTAACCTACACAAGGTAAAGAAAGATGGACTGAAGTGAAAGAGGAGAGGTCTTAGCGCGAGGGCTTGGCCAGCGAGCATTGAGCGAGTCGATAGTGTAAGACGACAACAAGATCGAAGAGATGCTCCAGGAGCTCGACTCGCACCGATAATACGGTACAAATTCTAATAGCCGAAAATGGCGCCTGATGCATAATAATTCTCGTAATAATAGTACTCTTTTTCTTTTCTGTCCTCCTGTTCCCTTCTCTGAATAATGGTGAAAAACAAATTTTAAGTCTTGTCTTTAGAAAGCACGGGAAAGATTGTTTCTGACCTGAGTTCAGAATCTCACTGTGCTCCAAAAACATTATTGTTTCAACATACTTTTCTTTTAGAATACTCAAGATAGCAAGCAGTGCGTACCGCTCACACATAAATCCCAATATTCTCAACTTTTCTTATTTCATTTCTAAGAACTTTCTCGACTTTCGTATTTTAATTTCAACATGCAATACCGATTAGTACATCTACTTCTTATGAACTTTCCTACGAAACTTACAACTAGGTCTTGTATATACTTTTAAAAATTATTGATTTCAGACCATTTGTACAGTAATAAATAATATTAAATAAAATACAAAATTAAGTTTAGTAAAATTCAGGATAATAGATTATATTTATGGTGTCATCATTGATTGAATATCCGTCTCATTAAGATATGATCCAAACAATTTTTTTTTTTTTTGAAATCCAGGTTGCTTCATGTATTGTAAAAGCTATATTTATTTTTTCTAAGGAATGACCGGTAGCTTTTTACTCCTTTTTCTAAAAAAATAAAATAAAATAAACAGGTTGGCATACTGTAAATTATAAAATATTATAGCCATCCGTTCAACAGATTAAGCTCTCTAAAGCTTAACTTTTAGAGTTAAACAAGTTGTTTTCACATAGTAATCATACAGGAGGTCCTGATTCAAGTCAACGCCGAGCCCACTGCATATTAAAATTTCTTCCTATTTAAATTTAAGCCCACGTTATGGCCGACTAAAAAGTCTCGCAGTCACAGACGTGATCTGGGAGTGTTAAATATAAAAATTTATTATACCGCGTTCATCTAAATCAGCTAAATTTTAGAGTACACGGTTGTTTCACAGTTAGCAATTATCCAAGTTAGCACCATCAAATCACCAAAGTATTTCTGATGATTTAAGTCAATCCTAGCTGATTAATTTGGTCACAGTTTTGCTGTTTCCCTTTTCATTTTAATTACCTTGTTTATATTAAAAGGCTGATTAGTTAGAGTTTCAACACTAATATTAGTCACGGGGTTTTTGACTCCGATCATATCCTCGACCCATCTCAAATGTTCAATTGTAATTATCAGTTTTGCATCCTGGATTGGTTTGCTCTTGTTTATATAGTATTGTTTGGAAATACTAATTTGAGAAATACACCATTAGAAAAGGCCGATTCTTTGCTGATTCGTATGTATGTATAGTATAGTATTATTTTATAAAATATATTTAAAAAGCGTCTACAAAGACATTTTTATCAAATTTCTCCTACCTAATTCTATCTGTGCTACCGAATCTCATGATCACATCCGAATCTCAGATCATTTTCAATTTCTACTCTCCTTTAAAAAAGATGCTATCACAGCATTCTAATTTTCAAATGTCTTAGATTGAAAATACTTCATTAAAAAAATCTAAAAAAAATAGACGAAAAAAGACACACTTTGTGATATATGTTACCGCAACTCAGACTCGAGTATGGAATTTGCGACGGTAACACCGAAGGCTGCATTGGCCAAGTAGAAAAGGACACACAATGACAATAGGACCATTTCCTACAGTCATCTGGGTGGGCAACACTAACTAGAAAGAAAAACATTACTTTCTAAAGAGCAAGATTTTAGTTGTTCGCTGCTTTCTTAGGTCTTAAAAATATAAATTTGGTGGAAAGAATCTTGTTTAACACCAAATTTCTTTTTCTTCCCTTTTTCCACTTTCCTTCTTTTTTTTTTTTTTTTTTTTACTTAGTCTTTTTTTCAAAACCATGTTTTCTCAATTCTATTGCTAAACTTTTTTTTTTTTTTTTTTTAATGGATGAAGCGGATACCATTTAATAGTCACCAAGCTCACTATCATGTTAATCTCAGACGGTCCTAATTGGTAGGCTCGTCGCCATTCACACCAGTTGGCTTTGGCGGTCGCACACTCCCAAAGAAAATTTAATCAATAGTACAATAAAGATTAAATGCCTCTCACATGTCTCTCACATTCACTTGACCTATGTCGAATTGCTTAGCCGTGCTTAGCCAACGGCTAACTCTACATAGAGAGGTGGAGAGGTATATATAGAGAGAGAGAGAGAGAGAGAGAGAGAGAGAGAGATTTGATCATGTTACACCTCCAAACATTGCTCTGCATTGCGCTACTAGCAAGTATAAGCTCTTCTGAAGGCCATGAGGAGATCACTAGTTCACTGCACCGGAAGGTTCAGCCACCTTTAACACCTCTTCTTCGCATCCGCGGTGATCGACATGATCCACCACCAACGCCTTTCGGTTCAGGAGACCCGGACGGTGACCCGCGAGCTATAATTACTTCTAAACGAGTTCCTGTATTCGTTCCCACTCCGCCACAGCCTATGCATCGCATCTCCGCGAGGCAGCCCCGTCCAGACCCCCAACCGCTGCCGCCGCCACCGCCACAGACAGTGGGCACTGATCCACCGCCGTCGACAGATCCGCCGCCTCCCTCAAATTAAACAATGTTATTGAGTTATAATTGCTCTGACTTTTTCCTTTTTCGGATTTTTTACTTCAGTTTCTCTGTACGTGATTTTCTTATCAAGTTGGAGCACACGTTATTGTCTCTCACAGATTTGTCTAAAGATATATGTGGCTGGAATTGGGTTTTGCCTTTTGACCCAGTACCCAGTACCCACTGGGATAGGCAGGGTCCATAAATATGCAATTTGAACGAGTCATACAAATTTAAAGAGCCTCTTGTCATGGACTTAAGCGAAATCGTTTGTGACGAAGTGAGCAAACCTAATTCTCTACTTGCTAAGTTAGGATCTACTCGTCCTAAGATTAAGTACAAATGAGTAAATAGATTCTAATTTAGCATTTGCTCACTTTCCGAAGGAGCGTCGCATAGGCTAAACTAGCGATTTAACTTAAGTTCATGACACTCTGGTCCTATATCTTTCTTCTCTCTCGCTGGCCGAAAACGGTGGGTCGTTCGTATACTTAATCGTTATCCATCGGGTCAAAAAGATTAGGCGATCGTTATCCATCGGGTCAAAAAGATTAGGCGAAAACCCACAGTATCAACGATACCGGATCAGATCCGTAGATTTCTTATCAGTTCACTTTTACTAGTCCAAAAGTTTAAGCTAATAACTAAAAGCATTCCAGAAATTAAATGCAAGCGGCGGAGCGACTTAACAGCAAATAACTGATTAAACTAAAGCGGAGCTTCTGTAATCTGCCTCAGTTGTTTGAAATCCTGACAACTTTTTCATTACAATCGCTTTGTCTCTCACTGACATTAGATCAGAACCTTCAATAGCCCGCCTCTTTTCTAAGTTAAAAAATAAAAAATAAAAAATAATAAAAAAAAAGCTTTAGATTTTCCGATGTCAAACTATCGGCCCTAAAGCATGAGCTGTAACAGCAAGAAATGGGGCCCAAATCCTGCCTAAATTAGGTAAAGACTTTTGGCCCAATCAAATCACACGTTTTAGGACCACACCGAAAAGCCATCCTTCGCCTATAAAATGGACCATTTCACCATCCATAGACCATAGTCCATTTGATTTATTCACTCAAGAGAGAGAGAGAGAGAGAGAGGGGGGGAGGGAGAGAGAGCAAATGGGAGAGTTTACCCGGTTGCTTCTTGTGTGTATTCTTATACTCGGAATAGCCACAAGCCCTGGTCATTGCTGGAGAATAGGGCCTTTCTATCCCATGCACAGCTTCCGTAAGGTAAAACCAGCAGGCCAGCCATTTGTGGTCAGTCGACGAGCTCATCCAGTACCGCCACCGCCGCAGGGCCACTGGAATATCTTCCCCTCTCCCCCGCCACCACGGCCATGACCACCACCACCACGAACTCTACCGTGATATCATGTACCAGTATTGCGTCCAACAGCAGGCGATTCCCTGGCTAAATCTTTTGGTGATTTCTAATGGAAGCAGTACCAAACCGACGCCATTATATAAAGCAGGTTTTGAAGATATGGGAGTTTTGTAGCTTTTGTATTATGGAATTGACTCGTGATGATGGGTTTATATATTTGGAATAATATTTGATCACATTGTTAATAATTCCCAGTACTAGAAAGTAGAAACACTATCTCACTGAATAGGCAAGAGTGTAACTCTTACTGATCAAGCAAATGGCCCCCATTCGAATTGCAGATGTTAAAAACTTAATTATTTAAACTAATGTTACCCAGCAACCATGAATTGCTCCTGAATTTTGAAATGGGGTACAATTGGGGCACACTTTTGCGTACCCATTTACCATGAATAGGACTGACAATAGCAAGCAACTATTCACTTCGAGCCAACTTTAAAATCCATGCTTTAGAAAATAACAAAACTTACTTTAGGTTTGTGAATAGTTTTCTATTCAATGGTTAGATTATAAGCAAGCAGCCAATCATATACAACCTTGATGTATAAAAAATTTCTGCAGTCTCACGATGATCCGAAATACTAGAGTTCGTCTCCACTGCTGATTTAAACAAGTTTGTTATCACATCAGTCTAATGGCAGAGATTGACTCCACATTGGAGATAGACTGCCGTCGGACAGACGCCACATCAGCTAAGGTTGCAGTTGATTTGCTCCCAAGCATGGAGCTAGTCTCCTCTACAACCATGTTTAATTTGTCGTAATTTTACTTGGAGCAAAAGGGACGTGGAAAAAGAATTATAATCACTTTCTGCAAGATGGAAGTGTTTGCCGAATGTTGTTATTCCTACAAAAAATACCTGTTATAGAGAACACGTATGAGGTGGGGCAGAGGGGAGTAATATTGCACAAGGCACGACTGATGAGGTGCAGAAAATAATTTCTGTCACATCCTTCTGTAAAATCTCTTGTGGAAGGCTGGCACCTTTACATGGTTCTGCATTTTGAACAAGAACAGATATATGGAGTGCATATTATAATTGATATACGACCAAGAGTAGGAAAAAGGAAAAGAAAGAATTTGCTAAAGGGTCTATGTATAGATATAGTAAAATTTATCTTGATTTGCAGAGAACTACGTTTAGTGGAGCTCATTGTTTAGATGTCCTCAGATGTTGAGTCACAATGTCACCAAATTTCAGTTTCAACTTCATGTTCCCTGCTTGGAGAAGAACCAATCCTTTCGATGCTTCCACTTTCAACACTGATGCCTGCTTGCCTAGTGAAGAAATGTACACTACATCTCCTACCTCTGGAACTTTGGTCTGTTTCCCTGAAAAACAGTTAACTGACACATGCTGAGAAAGTACAAATTTAAATGGTGAACAAACTATGGCGACATTTAGAATGAAACAGCAGCCCTGGATAGCCTTTTTGAAAAAAAGGGAAAAAAAAATCCCTATTCTGTGAATTCGCAAACAAGATGTTGCTTTGTTCAATTTTGTGATCTTTGTCAACTTTTAGGACCAAACTCTCTCTCCACCACTCCACCGCAGCGCCACATTAGAGAGTTTTGAATGATTAATGCACAATTTAGGCCGATGGATGCATTGTTTTCAAATTGTTCATATGCCATTATTCAGTCCAAAAATATGAAAAATGGAAAGTAGTAAAAACTGAAAATAGAAAATGAATTGTGTTTTTGCCGAAATAGAGGAAATGGATTTTTTTTTTTTGCTCTGCAAAATGCCAATGGATAAAAGAAAAAAATTGTAGTGGCTTTGATTGCCTCCAATGGCAGGTTTTCTTGTACCTATCTGCCTGATCCTTTCTGTAGGATCACTAGTGGAATTCATTGGCAAAATAGAAAATGAATTGTGTTTTTGCCGAAATAGAGGAAATGGATTTTTTTTTTTTTTGCTCTGCAAAATGCCAATGGATAAAAGAAAAAAATTGTAGTGGCTTTGATTGCCTCCAATGGCAGGTTTTCTTGTACCTATCTGCCTGATCCTTTCTGTAGGATCACTAGTTGGTGGTTGCTGGTTGAGATTTTCGATAGATTTCTCAACACTCTCTGCTCGCCCACTTTCTGATGGTTTTTCAGCTATTGCGCGTCCACGAAACTGTTGCATCTTACTGCGTAGGAGAGAGCGAGCTATAGCTGCATTATCCGAGATTGCTTTTGTCTTTCTGCTCCTCTGAAGAACGACATGATCCGAGATCTTCTGCTTCGCCACAAAAAGATTTTCACGGAGCTTCTTCGATAGCCTGTATGTCATATAAAGAGACAAAGCTTTAACATGAATGCAAGCTTCAATGTTACATAAGTAGAATTCCATTATGTTTCCTGCCTGGAGAACAAGTATGCTTGGTTTGATGGATAAAACAGCTGCACTACAAGACAAAGCAGGAAGAAGCAAACAAAACAACAAGTGACTAAATTTAAAAAAAAAAACATGTTTCTCGTAGAAAGAATATTAAGAAGACACTCTAGAGTCTAATAAGGCCTTAGGTTTCTAGTCAAATCTCATGAAGAGAGCTCCACCATCCTGCATTAATGGGGATTTATATATACAACTATAGACCGATGATCAATATTCTGCTATCTTTTTCCGGCATTCAACTTATTATTCATATGGAGTATTAGCTCCACCATTCTCCAAGGAATGCTTACAAATCATCAGAATCAGTAGGCAAGACTGGCCAATTGACAGAGCATAGCATTTAATTCCAAGTTGGAGCACAATATAGTTTAGTAGAATGTGCACTCCAGAGTGCCTAAGCAGCCATTGTAGTGCATACACTGACAAGAGTGAACAGATTTTGCAGATCTTTTAGCATGTCTGCATTATGTGTTCACTTTATTTGCTTTAGTCAATTTATTTGCAGGCAACAAACTGAGCCAGAAACTAAATTATACTCAAGATTGAGGAACATATGAGGTTGCAAGTGCACATATAACAAAGAAACAATTTCATCAACAAGAAGATAACAAACAACAAGGTGTGAGCAATATTGGTGACTATGTTTATCTAGTTTGCTTCAAGTACCATGCATCTTGCAAGTCAATATCCATAAAATGATTGCCCTGAATGTTTGTCTATTTTGCTTCAAATACCATGCATCTTAAGTTGATATCCACCAAGATGATTGCCTTGAGCAGTTTCACAGAAAATGGCATATAAAAAAAAAGGAAAAAAAATGAAGGCCCAGCAAACTCTTGCAACGACTAACAATCCCATGTGCCTTACAACATCTTAGGCTACAATATTTACACAAATATGGAATTTAGGCAAAATAACCTTACATTAGAAAATGCTGCGCCTGTTGAAGATTTTGTTGGACGTCTTGTTTAAATCTTTCCATATCAAGAATAACCTGCATTACATCCATATAAAGGACAGTATAGTAAACCAACCTCGAAGGAAACAGAACAGTTCTATTTACCTATTTCATATTTTACATGCATCTACTTTTCAGACGAAAAAACACAAAAGCATAGTACAGGAATTTGCAAATGAATTGAAGCCATGAAGTACAGGTATATAAGGGTCAAGACGTCTATGCTGAATTTCCCCATTGATTTACCCCATGCAGCACTAGCTATTCAGACATATAAAGGACAGTACATATAAGGATCAACACAAAAGTCGTAAGAAATAATTCAGACATATTTACCCCATTGATTTCAGCACTAGCTATTCCATGTAGTTTGCGTGCACCATCGATTACAGTATGGGGCAAACCTAATCTTTCAGCAATATTAATAGCATTTGAACGTCCTGTAATAGAGATATAAGCGAACCGTGATGATATGTTAGTGAAAACAGTAGAAAAATATGAAAAACATGGGCTGCATGCCCAACCATATAAAGTAGGCGGTGCATAACGATCAAAATAGAGAAACGAAAGCATGTACAGAAAAGAAGAAATTCTTTGACGAAAACTACTCAGCAACACTCTGCCGTGCAATCTGGATGTACTTACAGAAAGATTCACTTGCACATTCTAATAAAATTATATTGAAAGAATTACGAAAAGAAGGCTTCAAGATCATGATATGGTTTGCCTAGTGTCATAAAAATTAAAAGAAAGCAAACGCTTGTTATGTAATTTTAGTTCTTTCAGTTGGTTCGCAGCTTAGGCCTAGTTTGGTAATGAGTTTTCCAAAGCACCCAATTTTATACTTTAAAGATCCAAAAGGTCCAAAAGTCTTCCCTCCATTTATGGTATAAAATTGCCGTGGCAACCGTCACCAAAAAGGCATGTACACGCCAGAGAAAAATGTGCCACAATCTGAAAGCATAAAATGAAGGGAAGATTGAGAGTGCTTTTGAATGTTTTGACGTTTTCGACATTCTATAAAATTGGGTGCTTTTAGAAGCACATTACCAAACTAGGCCTTAAGTATCTTTTCGTCCTTACTTTTGGAATAGTTTCTTTACTGTGACAGGATGTAATCAGGTATTTAACAAAGAAAAGTTTGGAATCTATCATAGTGGTGGAAGTTATGATCATCTGAGCCCTGAAAGCAGCACTTCTGCAAAATATCCACCAAAAAATCCACTAGTTAAACGGACCCCTAAAACATGATTTGTTATTTGTCACTTTCTATAGTAGATAAACAAGGATCATGCTGGCATTTGGCGATGAAGCAAAAACATACCAACTGCCAAACAATAAATAATAAAAATGAGAAAGGAAATGGCATTGCATAAATACATTAGTATTAAATATTTGTGTGCTTATGCAGCTGAAGTCTGTACGCCATGCTTCACCCTCAGTTATCTATCTATGCGATCACCAGATCATTACATATTTGATAGGCGCCTCCGCTGCATTAGTAAGTGCTTGGACCTTATTTAGTGTTCTCCGCAGGTTGATTCCCACAAGCAGGAATATATAGCTCTTTGTAAAACACTACATGCAGATTTCCTTTCTGAGCATCATACGTCTACTAAAAAGCTAAATAAGACAGTTCAACACACAACTCACAACTGGGTTGCTATTTTTTAAGATTTAGTATAGCAAAGAGTTTAGATAAAATGAGGGAAAGATGAACCTGGAATTCCCCATAGTATCTTAAATGTTGGTCTCAAACTCTCTTCGTCGAATTCCACGCATGCATTCTCAAAAACACTATTTCTGTGACAAGAAATTCATGAACATTTTAATACGGCAACCAAAGGTTGGTATATTATGAGAAATAACATACCTAAACAATTTTTATACAGATAATTCTTAATTTGTACACAAATCTAAGGGCCTTATGATAATGTACTAGAGATAATAGAGGCCAAGCTTAACAAAAGAACTCATATTTAACATCACGATTGGCCAGGTCAGGCATACCCTATTTCAGGAATTGTACTTCAAGAACATATAGGAAATTAGCGTTTACAGCTAGCCTGATATCTAAAGTATGGATATGAGAAACTAAAATACAATTACGTGTTAAGTGTCAACAAATTACCATATGCCCATTGAATAAACATTACAGACACGCTGAACACGTTCATGCATCCTGGCCCTGAATTACAAGTGGGTGCACTTGCACTAGCGCGAATATGAGCCATCAAACCCTGGCCTTGAAGAGGCTCAACATAATAGATAGTGATATGACAAATAGAAGATCAATAGCATCAAGTGGATTAAATATCGCTGAGCAAAAAAGAACTCATAAATCGTGATGAAGCCCAAATATGTAGCCAATTTAAGTATGTAACTACGTATATGTGACTCAACGAAATGACACTGCCTAAGATAGACACTGTTACTCAGGGCCACTTGCAACATCTTCGTTTAACCAAAAACACTAGTTTGGAACTTAGTTATTATTGCTATTTGCTAGAGGCAAAACAGAGACTTCAATGCTTGGCATTAGAACAAGTTGGCACAAAACGCACTGTCATTTAACATTGGAACTATCATATACCTGTATTTTAGTGTTTTAAGTTCCCCATGATGAGTTGTAACTATCGTAAGGAAGGAGCCAGATTTAGCAAAAGATTCTAAGAGTGACATCCCTAAAGCAGCCCCTTCTAGTGGATTTGTCCCTGCTCCAACCTGTGAAAACAGGAGATGACAGTCTATTGTTAAATGCATCAAACAACACTAAAAGCCTCTACTATGATAAATATACATAAACAAACAACTTCTTGCCAACAGCAGACCCTGTCATATCCATTGCAAGCAGTTAACTAATAAAATGATAAGCGCATAAAAGCATAAGGCCTATATGTTTGATAAATATGTTTAACCCATTCAAAGAAACTATTGAAGTGGTAATAAGTGAATAACCAACAAAAACGGCCCTTGCAGAACAAGAGCAAATAAATGAAGGACGACTCTGTAATAACCAACTAAGATCCAACTCTGATTATCCAGCTTGATGAAGAAAAAAGGGACCAGATATCAAACAGTTAGTGCGTCTGATTTGAACAAGTACATTTTCTTATAGCATATATAGGAAGCTTTTCTCAAGCCCGGCATCCAATAGTGATCAATTATAGAAACACATATAGCTAATAATGGATTGTGAACTCGATTGAAAATTGTATTATCAATTTTCACAATAAATAATAACCCGTTCCAAAATCACAAGGACGCAAGCATATACAATAGCACATATTGCATGACTTTCTCACAGATAAAGAAAATTCTTTAGATATCCTTCCAAAATTACGAACTCGAAAAGAGAAGCAAGTAGTGATAGAGATCATCAAAATGAATAAAAGAGAATAAATCCTTGGTTGCACAGGTTTTCTAACATCACACAACTTGACTTTTCAAACCCTACACTTTATATGTAGCACAAAGTGTTATATCTTCTACAGTAATGCTTCACTGTTGATTCTCAGAGATAACGCAGATGAAGATATCGAAACTAGAGTTTTGTAGCTTCATTTGTTGTAAGGAGCTCAATCAACACTCTACACATTTAACTTGCATTCATTGATGTGTAAATTTGAAATTTCCAAGCCATTATTTAAATCCAAACATCTATTCGTCTTATATGCAATTGTTCGTAAATAAGAATCATAATTGACAAGATTATTCTGAGAAAAAGCACTTTCATAAATCAAGAAATAGATATTCACATATAACACTTACTTCATCTAGAAGCACCAGTGACTTAGACGTTGATAGTGAACAAATGGCCTGAAAAGGTAAATTTGGAAGATCATTCGATTTATATTGAGGAACAGACAGCCAATCACATCAAGTTCTACTCTCATAAGTTAAATTACAGGTAAAGAGAACACCCACTGTTAGTAAAAGCCTCGTATTCCTGCCCGTTGGTTTTTCTCTTGTGTCAACATCAGGACATTATTTTGATCAACTTATAAAGAAGACTGCTGCCCATTCCTGCCAATTTAGAACCAGTTTTTCCGTTTTGCTAACTGCTGAATATTAATATCAAAAACAACTTTCTCTTAACTTTAGCTTTTAGATCTAACAGTTTCTTTCACATGACATCGGAGAAAGAGATCCTTAAGATCAAATTTGGCCAGGCTCATAGTTCCATTTAATTTCCTTCCATTTTATTAAGTTCCTGTTTTTGGCTTATCAAAATGTCTCAAACCCAATGTAATACCACTATTCAACAGCAAAACAACGATGGTAAATGTTGTACACCTCAAGTCTAGAAAAATACTCGAATGAAGTGCCACATAATAATAAAGAAGGTTTCTACGATGCCTGATGTTAACCACTTTAACTGTGTCGATGATACATATAATAGCTAAGTCAAGGAAATTAATCACCTCAATGATTCTTAAATTTCAGAAATTCAATAAGCACTTTAACAATTACTACAAGTTGTTTGATTTCCACATTTCCAAAATAATGCATGGCAGTGTGAAATAAATGAACATACTAGTTTGATACAGCACGAAACTACTAAAAATGTGGATTAAGAGAAGACAAAATAAACCTACACCAATTTGCTTTAGGTGGCCAGAAAAGGTAGACAATGATTGGCTCAGAGACTGCTCATCTCCAATATCAGCAAAAATTGCATCAAACCATGGGATTTTAACAGGCTCAGATGCTAGGACATAAAGACCTGCAGTGTCCGCTAGATAAGGTCAGTTGACAAAATCTGCAATTTTCCCCTCAAAATTTACAAAATAACTATCCAAATGCCTAATTGGCCACCGAAAAAGACAAATCAGAATGATTTAAATAACCTTTCGATTAAGATCTTCATATTAGATTGAAGGAAGTCATTATAATAACATTATATAGCGCAAGATCGAGGGAATTATAGCATTATGATGATCGTTTACTCTACTTGGACAAACACAGAATTATTATGACACACGCAAGACTGGATATTAAAGTTGCAAAACGCATTGCGATAACACTCAAATCACATAAATAATATACCTTTGCCAGCGTCAGTGGTATTAAAAAGTCACAAACACCTATGCAAGACATAATTTCTAAAGGCGCCAATATGCAAAGAACAATTGAAATAGCTGAAACATAATGGAAATAAAAGAAAATGCAACAAATAAAAAGCATACTATCGAAAAAGACACTTCATAGCACTACACAGTCGATATAGATAGCCTGCACACCATGAAGCGTCTCAATGCATGCCTCCCCTTAGGTTCCTACACTATTCCTGGCCTTGTAATACTTGATCACATCTACAACCTCCTTTTTTTTCCTGATAAATTTAACTAGAATCCATTGGAAGCCATATTTTGAAATTTTTTCATGTCAATGAACATTACCTTGAAAAAAGAACATATATAAAATAAGATAGTCTGGTATATAATACTACAAAGTTCTATTTTTACTTTTCCTTGCAACAAGTTTGTCAAAGATAGTAGCTAATTGAATAATAGGATGAGTGCAACAATCAATGCATTTAGAGAAAATAAAAAAAAAAAACGCAGAAGACGAAAGATAGCTCTGAAAATAGGTTACCTGTTTTAGCCATTAAGGATGCAAGACCAACTGTCTTCAAGCTGATTGTTTTGCCCCCGGTATTGGGACCAGTTATTACAAGCACATTAGTTTTCTCAGAAATCATAAAATCCACAGGAATTGGATGATTCTTTTCCAATTGAGAAACCTGAAATAAATATTCTCAATGATATTAACAGTGCAACAAATTTATGATGAGTAACTTCTCCAAACAAATCTGCAGGAAGAATGAATGCTATTCCATTTCAAAATTTCATTTCACCCTGAGTTTCATGGACTCGAGATGCAATTTCGTTTCATGTTCTGCAGCCATATTCTTCCCATGTATGTTCCTTCTCCGGATCTCCTACAAGTTCAGAGAAATTGTCACGAGATGCAAAACTCTAGAAATTTAAATGTTGCTTATCAGCATTAAAAAGTGCATGGTTCAGGCACATTTAATTGAAAGCTCTTCAATATTGAAAACAGAATCTTTTACTCATTAATTCTGGAGGAAACTAAAGAGGCCTGATCCAACTTACAGCAGTAGCATTACCAACTTCCTTCCTGGCATGATGCAAGTTTTCATGATGCCGGTGAAGCAATAAAGGATGGTGCGCTTTGGGCATATAAAGTTTCCATGACCTCTGAGGGAGATGAGTAAAAGGAGCGACACCAAAAGTTTTACCAGGATAGAAGTCTCGTTTTGGCAATTCATCATTATCGCTAGGCATATATAGGTCGGGAAAGGTACCACTGTAGGCAATACCATACTTCGCCCGTGCAGTGACCTACAAAGCAAATGGAAAAAATCCTATTAAGGTATCAACAATTTTAGAAACAAAAGAGGGCAAAAGATACCATATGCATGGGATTATAACGATACCTAGAGAGTCAGTTAAGGAGACCACAGAAAAATGACCAAATTTATCAACTTATAAGAAGAAAATCAAGTAGTCTATGCATGACATCAACTGGCTTCTGTAGTTTACCTTAGGATACAACATGGAATTTATCACCTAGAGTCCTAACAGAAAACTTGAAATTTCTAGTTATTTGAGCATTCTAGTTGCCAAGGGTCGTAGTATGCTCTCTCTTCATTTTTCTTTTCTCTTCTTGCCAGATTTAACATAATATCCTCACTCTCTTTATCCATTTCTTTCTTTTCTTTGCATTAGTCTTCCATTTTTCTTTTTTCCCCAACGATTTGCCGTTATCAAGAGCCGTCAAATACTAGCAAGAACAAGTAAAAACATAGGAATTCAAGCCAAAAATCAATATCAAAATTCGCTGAATGCACATCGAGGTTGCTTGTCCCTTCACCACCTATGCACTAGTCAACCCGTTGACCTTCCATCTGGCGAAGTAGTGCAGCCTAGGAGTTCAGATTGGTCATCAATTACTCAGCGCAAAATCACAGACTTTGTTCAACAGCTTCAGAATCTGTGCTTCCACAGACATTCGAAAATTGATTGTATGAAATCATCAAGCCAAAATAACAAGGAGAGAACAGCCAATGGTGTCCAGTGTGCTTGCACCACATGCTGGCAACAGATTACTAATATGGTCTTTGTACTGCTATAAGGTGCTCTTTGAATCGTTCCTCTATGTTCACGGTCACTTAGGACTGTAGTTGAACATCAGCTTCACAAGAAAAACGCCAACCATTATACCAAGATCTCTCCCAAGAACTCTCTCTTCGATGATTATTATAACCACTTGCTGATCGAAATGATAGGTTCGTCAAGATATAAAAACAAAAGAACTGCAGTGCTTAAGCACTTCTGAGTCTGATATTCTTCCAGCAGCAATCTATGATACTTGCATGGGATCCAAGAAGCCTCTGACTTTCTATGATAAATAAATATACTTTTCTTTCAACATATCAATACTCCTTAATACATACTCTGACTAATAAAATTTTGTTAATTTAGGCAATTTCGAAAGCCGCAGAATTTTGTGAAGCAGGGTTGGAGAACTTGCTGCATGGAGATTATGTTCTCTGAGGTAGTTTCAACAGGAGAATCTGCATGGACACCAGCTTCTAGCATCATGCCTCCAAATCCATTTCTTAATGCAACAAATATAGAACATTAGTAGGTAGTGGAGATTCAGACAATGCTAATTTCAGATCTGTCAACTTAACTGCACAATCGCCGACTAATAGTTGCTACTATGGCACTTCGTAACATTATTAAGATGAACTGAATACAAGATGAAGAATTCAATAGGTGCGATCGCAATCCAGACTACAAGCCTAGAATAGAAGGAAAAAACTAATAATAGAGATAGTGCAGAAAGTTTTTGCAAGTGTATCATTAGATGATAATATCATAGTTCGAACTCGTGATTGAATTTCGACCTCTTTAATGAGGGTAGTAAATAATTTACGTTTAAATTAATTTTTGGATTATGTATAAATTTACTTATTTGTCATGCATACTGGGACTATTTTGATATTCTAAATTAAGTAAAATTTTCTTAATTACATTATTTGTAAATTATGTGTTTTCTACTAGATATTTTAAATATATTTTGTGAGAAAATATTAAAAATAATGTTTTGGTAGTATTTGTATAAATTTACAACATTCCATAGCACTTCTCAAAGAAATATTAGCCAAATAGTGTTCAATTGCAGACATCACTTATACGACAGAATTACCAAGCACTCCATAACTATTTTAAACAACATAGCACGATATCCTACAACACTTCTACAACCGCATTACGCTATACAGCTCGGCCAAACAGGCCCATAGTCATTCTAGAAATTGGTCATCATAATAAATTGAACATAACTACATTCACTACCTAACATAACTATGTTCACCACCTACAATATGTATGTCATGCAAGAATAAAACAGACAAAATACAGCTCATAACAAGTAGAGTTTTTACGGTAAATTCTATTATAGGAGAAAAGATGTTCACTACATCTACACACGCCGGTAAGAGATATTGATCACCATAGTTAATTGAATATAACTATGTTAGAAATATATGCGGGAACATGCACGCCAATAATATGCACTCTATCCTAAGGTTCTGTTTGGTTTCAGAATAAACTGAGGATAATAAAAATTATCCCTGCTATTCTACTAAACAGTGTAAAAAAAAATAGCAAGAATAACTATTCCGGTCAAACCGGGTTATTCTAGATAATTCTAAAATAACTTTGGGAACAACTATTCCACCTTTTTATAGGAATAGAGCTATTCTCATGCTATACTTAGCTTATTAATGGTAATTAAAGTAATATAAAAAAAGCGGTTATATTATATATATTATTGTTAGATATATTTAAAAATCTTATAATATAATATAATAATAATATAATATTTAAATATCTTATTATTATTGTTATTAGTATTGCAACAACTACTAGTGCTACTATTATATTATATTATAATTTTATAAATTTATATTATACTTNCACAAATTATTTTTTTATTCCTCTATATCCTAGAACAGTAAGTTATCCCAAGAATAAAAATATTTATTCTTTTAAACATTGTTTCTTTACCAAACGCAACCTAATAATCAAAAAGAAGGGGGTATAAAATAGTTAAATGACCAACCATATCCAATTGAATAATGGTATGCAAGAGATTCCGTATATCATCGAGTTCTGCCACCATCTGTCAATAGAAAGGAAACAGAACAATTACATAGTTATTAATATAAAAAGAGGAACATCAGCGGTTTCTAATAATTGATTTCCTAAAAACCTTCAACCTTATCACTTAATTTCGATAGGACCTCTTCCTCAGCTGTGGCCGCTAGTGCTCTTGCTCGTTGCAACTCATCATTCAGTGGGATAGCAGCGATTGGCTCCATCACACTCCCAACACCTGAACTGCTATCACAGATCATGTGTATCAACCCAAAAAACACCCTTTGGGCATTTAGGATGAAATCATCACAATAAGCTTATAAAGTATGAGGAAAACTCTTTAAAAACAAAATGCACTTATATAAGTTTGCAGGCAAATAAACTTAAAAATTTTTAAAGCCCTTCAAAAGCTCTCAATTAAAAATTTTTAGAGCCCTCAAAAAACTCTCACTTAGAATTATGAAATCACACTAAGGACACTTTGAGAGAAAATGTAAACAACATGGTATATGCAAAATCTTAAGATCATAAGAAAGGAAATGTAGTAGCATAGCAGCATAAGAAATATATTCCATCACAATATCTCATGATGACATTCAAGCTCTTCTAAATCAAATGGGAAATAAATTATATCGGCAATAGTGTTTTCATTAAAACTTAGCTAATTTAATTTTTCAATCCACCGTCCATACTATTTCGACTAAACATTAATGGAAGCTACCTAAGATGAGCACATGATGTTCGTGTTATAACTTAGCTAACTTAATCTTCCAATCTTCTGCCTACCTGTATTGATTACACAATATTACCACCTCTGTACAGAAAACAAATGCAAAAAACATTAGTTCACAAAGAGTATGTTTGCTATGCACAACTAGCAATAATTCACAGTTGGTAACAGTTCTCATTAAAATGGAGAAACTCCATACCCTAAATCTCAAGCTCATAATTAAGCAAGTCTTCTGCATTGACTTGACCTGTTGAGTACAGCTGGTATACAAATGAAATTGCAATTTGTTTCGAATAACAAAATAGCAAAACTTAAGGTCTCAAAGGATCAAATACCCAAAAAATTAAAGGATTTGATACCCCATCATAATCTACTACCATGTAACAATAGAATATAGCTCCAGCACGTTCAAGAGATAATAAAGATTAATTAACATACACGCTATTTACAAGGATAATAAACTATACTTCAGCAAAGATTATTGCAGTCTCAGAGATATTAAATTATTGATAATACAAAGAATAAAGAAATTCCAGTATGAAATTTCTAATTTAAGCTAATTATGCATTTTACGCACAAATTGGTGCAGCAAATCTAGCCAAAAATAAGTACAGCATTCAAATAAACCTGGATAGGAGTAATCCGTTAAAATTTGCCATTTTATCTGGCACTACTTCTATGCAGAATCTTCCATTAACGATGCACGCTTGCTGAACCAAAAGAAGGGAAAAAAGAAAAAAAAAAACCTTTACTATTCTATAAATGAAAATTATGAAAGTATGATTCAGGACAACTGAAACCATACCGGAGATACAGCTTCACTTGAATCATTTTTAACCAACTTATCCATTAGTTGATATAACTGAAGAAGAGAAAGAGGGATGCACCAGTTACCAAATAAAGAAGAAAATGCAAGAATCTAAGTTGAGTGATGCTCAGAAGACAACAATCCAAATTGGAGGGGCCGTGCAGTTCAGCAGACTTATGTCTTAACTCTCAAATACTATTGACTCTCATAAGGACACACATAAAGACATGAATAGCACTCTTTTAGTGCAAGGAGCAAAGGAAGGTGGCTAAACAGAGAAGTAGATAAACAAGCAAAAAAAAAACAAAAAAAATCGAATTCCATTTGGAAAAAATCAACTAAAAGGCTTCAATTGCTCCAGAACTCCAAAGAAAAGCATCTGATACAATAAAAGATAAGAACATAGGACTATCTTACAAGTGTATCAATTAAGAGACTCTTGCAGATATCATTTTGAATGCATTTGCAATTGTATCACCTTATGCGCTATATTTTATCAATATTCGAAGTTTGAAGGAAGAAAACCAAACCACTCTTAATATAAAAACATTTGCCATACTGCTAAAAACTAGTTATTCTAATAGAAAGAATTCTAAGTTTAATGCCTTATACCTTCCTTTCAAGGACCCGAACTTGCTCTCGATATCGCTTTAAATCAGAACTCTGAAATGACAAAGTTTTTAGAACTAAGCATAGAAGATATTCCTGTTGTATTGCTGCAAAAGCAAAAGCATTAAATAACAAAAAAGACATTTATAACAAATAAGGATATAGAGAAAAACTGATCAATATTATAAACATAGCACGTGATCAAGTTCTTTCAAAATGCATACTGCTGACAAAGACAAGTAGTCATATTGTGTTCCATTTATCCACATGACAAACTGTGCATGAGGTAGACATTTTCTAAAGTCACTATATCTGGAAGCTAAGATAAACGACAAGGTTCTGTTGAGTTCTCCTAGTGAAGGAATGCAAACGTATTTTCTCTTTACAAGTAGTAAACTAGTTCTTTTAATTTAACCGGACTCTTCTGAAATGGGTAGAGAAATAGAAAGCTTTTATGAATGCAAACATATTTTCTAGAGTCACCATAACTAAGATCCCTGATTTTACTTCAACATGTTTCATTTTCAGATCCATACAAGGAAGAAGAACTAGAAACAAAAGGCATCATAGAGTGACCTATCCTGAGGACGAGGAGCTTAAATAAAAAGTTGATTTATCACCTAACACAATGTTTGAAAAAGAAGAGTATACCTGTCACTCTAATGTTCATGAGGGTAGAATATTGAAGTCAAAGAAGACAACAATAAAAATTTTCCTCAGAACTCTAGAATCTAGTAGAAGAAACTTAAAAAAAAAAAAAAAAAAAAGGAAAAAACCAAATACATTAGGAACAGAGAATAAAACATCCACCATTCCTTTCGTTATCTTTCGTTCCCAGGGATTTGCATCATAAGAATATGTTGAAGCCAAAACAAATTTCTATTCATGGTGGATTCTAGCAGATACGGGAAAGAAAGGCACATCTAAGAGAAACTTCATAGAGATTCAGCGTTACTTCAGTTCTACATCTTCTGGATATAAGCAGCCAAGAAGTCAAAAAAGAAGGGTCGTAGGAAACAAACTGCGCTATCCTTGACAGAGCCATCTTCGTCTATCACCTGTTGCACCGACTTGATAAATGTTCGACTTATAACAATATCTAAAATCTGAAAAAACAGAGCTTGAATGAGACATAAAACTAATATACAGTGATGAATTTTTGGCTGAAAATTATACAACTATTTACCAGTTCTGTAAGTGGCATGAAACGGTCATACCATTCTTCATCTTCCTTCAAGGCAATTTTCACACTTACTTGCAAGGTTTCAGCAAACTGTATGAGGCAGAGAACGGCCATTGCTTCTTTTCCATCCAAAGGAAATCCTCTAGAGACACGATCTATTGCTGATTTTACCTGTGCAGGGCTTAACAGGAAAACATTAGCATGCCAAAATCACAATGACAAATGAGGCACATGCTGCCAAAGAAAAGGTAAGAGTATTTCTTGGTATATTATTTTCTACAGACTTTTTGACTAAAAGACAAGAGCTAGCTAATGAAAAAAATTGTTACCTAACCATTACTCCATGTTGACCAAGTTCAATAAAAATTCATTCAACTCTGGCAATGTTTTTGGTAGAGAAAACAGTAGATTAAATGATACTGCAATTACCGTGATAGACTGTAAAACATTGAGAAGCTCCCCTTAAGGCCAAAATTTTGATTCAGCATAGTAAAAGAATGAAGAA
>NW_017890966.1:0-28764 GCF_001540865.1 Ananas comosus
AACTTGTTCTAACCTTATAGAACATGTAGGATTGAGTCACACATCACTCCACACACTCGAACTCCGAAATTTGCAGAAGTCCAGTGTATTACATTCACCCCTCCTAAAAAGAAGTTTCGTCCGCGAAACTTGTAAACACTTACCTCAAGATTCCGTCGAGAAAAGGTGGGGATAGTGCTCTAACATCGCACTCTCCAGTTCCCAAGTGGCTTCCCGTTCATCATGATTGCTCCAAAGGATCTTTACATAGGGGATCTCGCGGTTTCGAAGCCGTTTTACTTCTCGAGCTAGTATCCTCACTGGATGCTCCTCGAAGCTCAAATCTTCTTGTAAATCCACTGGAGTACTCTCCAATACGTGAGTTGGATCAAAAACATACTTCCGCAGTGTAGATACATGAAATACATTATGCACTCCTGACAGATTCGGCGGCAACGCAAGCCGATAAGCTACGGGGCCTACCCGCTCCAACACTTCGTAGGGTCCAATGAACCGAGGACTCAACTTTCCTCGAATGCCAAATCTCTTAACTCCTTTCGTCGGGGAAACCTTTAGGAATACATGATCGCCAACTTGAAATTCCAGTTCTCGCCGACGTTTATCCGCATAACTCTTTTGTCGACTTTGGGCTGTCAATAGACGTTTTCGCGCAAGTCGAACTTTAGCTTCAGCCTCTTGTAATATGTCTGGACCCAACACCAATCTTTCACCCACTTCACTCCAATGAAGTGGTGATCTACACTTTCTACCATAAAGGGCTTCAAGCGGTGTCATCTGAATACTTGCTTCATAACTATTGTTATAAGCAAATTCAGCCATAGGCAAGAACTGTGGCCAACTGCCCTGATAATCAATCACACAGGCCCGCAACATATCCTCAAGGGTTTGGATAGTACGCTCAGACTGCCCATCACTCTGGGGGTGGAAAGCAGTACTAAAATCCAGTCGGGTACCCATAGCCTCCTGTAAGCTCCTCCAAAAATGTGAAACAAAGCAGGTATCTCGATCTGAAACAATAGAAGCAGGTACTCCGTGTAATCGCACAATTTCATCAAGATACACTTGTGCGAGTCTTTCCCCCAACCACACTGTATGAATTGGAATAAAGTGGGCAGATTTAGTCAATCGATCAACAATTACCCAAATGGCATCGTGACCTGCCTGTGAGCGAGGTAATCCAACGATGAAATTCATAGTGATCCTCTCCCACTTCCATACTGGTAGGGGTAAGCTCTGAAGTTTCCCCGCAGGAAGTCGATGTTCAGCTTTAACCTGCTGACACGTTAAGCACTTAGCCACGAAGTCCGCAACTTCCTTTTTCATTCCAGGCCACCAGTAAGTTAACTTCAAATCCTTATACATTTTCGTACTCCCCGGGTGTACAGTATACGGCGCCCGATGTGCTTTTGCTAGAATCTCTTCTTTAATACCAGAATCGGCCGGTATACAGAGCCTATCACCGAATTTCAATAATCCCTGATCATCTACTCGAAAATCACAATCATGATCAACAGTGATCTTATCTCGAATCTTCTGCAGGAATTCATCTTGAGTTTTCTTTTCCTTAATTCGCTCGATCAGGGTAGGTTGCACCACTAATGACATAAGCCTCCAAGGCGTATCAGGAGCTACAACTTCCAAATTCAATTGCTCCATTTCCTTTATCAACAGTGGTTGCATTATTATCGACATCGCCAAATTTTCCGTCGATTTTCGACTTAGAGCATCTGCTACGACATTTGCTTTTCCAGGGTGATAGAGGATGGTCAAATCATAATCCTTGAGTAACTCCAACCATCTACGTTGCCTCAAGTTTAATTCCTTCTGTGTAAACAGATATTTTAAGCTTTTATGATCTGTATAAACTTCACAACGCTCGCCGTAGAGGTAGTGGCGCCAAAGCTTTAAAGCAAATACCACAGCTGCTAACTCAAGATCATGTGTAGGGTAGTTCTTTTCATAATCCTTTAATTGGCGAGAAGCATAAGCAATTACTCTGCCATTCTGCATTAGAACACACCATAATCCATTCAGTGATGCATCACTGTAAATCACATAATCTACTCCAGTAACAGGCAAAGCCAGAATCGGGGCGGTGGTCAATCGTTCCTTCAGCTCTTGAAAGCTTCTTTCGCAGGCTTCATTCCATAGGAATTTAGCTCCTTTATGTGTGAGTCGAGTGAGAGGAGTAGACATCTTCGCAAATCCTTCTACAAATCTTCGGTAGTATCCCGCCAAACCAAGGAAACTCCGAATTTCTGTGACACTGGTCGGCCTAGGCCAATCTTTAATCGCTTCAATCTTCTTGGGATCCACAGCTATCCCAGTTTCTGAAATCACATGGCCCAGAAATGCCACTTCTCGAAGCCAAAATTCGCATTTCTTTAACTTTGCAAACAGTTTCTCCTCTCGAAGTACTTGTAACACCACTCTCAAATGGTCTTCATGCTCCTTGTCACTTCGAGAATATATCAAGATGTCATCAATAAACACTACCACAAATCTGTCCAAATAGGGCTTAAAGACACGGTTCATTAAATCCATAAAGGCTGCTGGGGCATTAGTCAATCCAAACGGCATGACTGTAAATTCATAATGCCCATACCGTGTTCTAAAAGCAGTCTTAGAAACATCTTCAGGCTTAATCTTGAGCTGATGATAGCCCGATTGCAAATCGATTTTGGAGTATACTTTCGATCCTTGCAGCTGATCGAATAAGTCATCAATTCTGGGCAATGGATATTTATTCTTGATTGTGACTTTGTTGATTTCTCGATAATCCACGCACAATCGAAGAGATCCATCTTTCTTCTTGACAAATAACACCGGTGCTCCCCAAGGCGATACACTCGGTCGAATAAATCCTTTGTCTAAAAGATCTTGTAATTGTGCCTTCAGCTCTTTTAACTCAGCGGGTGCCATTCTATAGGGTGCTTTAGAAATAGGAGTTGTCCCAGGGACAAGATCAATCACAAACTCCACTTCCCTATCAGGTGGCATGCCCGGCAACTCAGCTGGAAACACATCCCCGAATTCTCGCACAACTGGAATATCATCAATCTTGACGGTTTTTCCGTCACTCATAGAAATGCTAGCCAAGTAGGCTACACAACCCCTCCGAATCAACTGTCGTGCTCGCGAAGAGCTAATGGTCATTGCGAACAATGAACTCTGGCACCCTTTATAAACAAACTCCTGCTGACCCGGTTCCCGAAAGGTCACCGTTCTGTTCGTGCAATCTATGGTGGCATAATACTGTGTCAACCAATCCATACCCAATACTACATCAAACTCACCTAGTTTGTGTAGTGCCAGTAAATCCACTGGCATGATCCAGTCGCCTACCCTAACTGGGCAGCGAGGGCAAAACTCACGAACATCAAGGGTATGGTCAGGTACAATCACTCGTCCCAGATGCAAAGTAGGTGCTAAAGAAATGCTATACAACTCGGCGAACTGCCGATCAATAAAAGAATGCGATGCACCAGTATCAAATAATGCACGAACACGAATATCATAAAGCATAATGATACCTGCTACGACCTCCTGTGCTGCAGCGGCGCCCTCGGTCTGGGCGGCATACATCCGCCCACTCGAACCCTGCTGCGAACTCTCCGACTGCCGCTGTCCTGATGGTCGCCTAGACTGATAGGGTGCGGTCGGGGTCCCCTGGCTCGGAGCTGAAGATGCAGGTGCAGTCGCTAATGAGGGTGCCGGCAAAGAACCTCTCGGGCACTCTGAGCGAAAGTGGCCCTCCTGGCCGCAAAGAAAGCACCGGCCCCCACGCTGTGGACACTGTGGCGGTACGTGAGGCCCACCACAGATAACACAACGCGGTGGTCGACGACGCTCGGGTGCTCCACGGGGTGCTGAAGAACCTCGACCCCTCGACTGTCCTGACTGTCCCCTCGGATACTTTGGCGGTCTCCGGAAGGACTGCTGACCACTGCTCTCGACTGCTGGCCTCTTTCCTTTGCTTCTATCCACAACGTCTCTTTTTTTCATTATCTCTGCCCCCTTCTCAACAATCAAGGCCCGGTTCACTACATCCCTGTAAGTAGATAGGTTTGACGCCTGGACCAATCGAAAAATCGCAGGTCGCAAACCCACCTCAAATATGCGAGCCTTGTCCTCATCATTTCGAACGACAAAAGGAACACAGTGCAGTAATCGAGAGAACTCTCGCTCGTACTCAGCCACTGTCCTGTCCCCCTGTCTCAAGTTTCTCAAATCCCTTTCCATCTGCCTCTTTACACTCTGAGGAAAATAGGTCGTCAACAACAATTCCTTGAACCTGTTCCACGTAATAGCGGACAAATCAGTACGGGGATCCTTACGAATGTCCACCCACCATCTGTAAGCCTCGCCGTCAAGGTGGTGCGTCGTAAACCAAACTCGATATCGCTCCTCGACGAATGTATCATAGAATAGCTTTTCCATGTGCATCAACCATTTCTCGACCACCCAGTGATCTGCTTTCTCCCCGTCAAAGACACGAGGGTTGCAGCGACGGAATTCATTCAGTTGTTCTATCATTCGCTCTCGCTCCTCGACCCCCACCATCTCGGGTAACACTGTCCCTGATGCTGCTACAGGTACTGGTGGTGGTACTACTGTCTCCTGTCGGGTCTCTGCCCTCGGAGCTACTGGGGGTGTGTCAAGTACAGGTGACTGTGCTCTCACTGTCGCATCCCTGTCCGGTACTGTAGGTATAGGATCCGGAATCTCCCTGTCAGTCGTTTGTCGCAGTAGTAAATCCTCTAACCTCTTCATCCTGTCCTCCTACCGACACGCGGCATCCATCTGCTGTCGCGCGGCCGCAGCCTGCTGAGCAACCAAATATGTCAGCTTCGTGAGCTGATCCTGCAACTCATGGATCCCACTAGATCCCGAAGTAACAGAAGTCCCCACTTCCTCTGCATCCGCCGCCTCAGCTGCCCCGGCGGCTTGCGAACGAGTCAACGGTATCTTAAGCTGCAGCACAAAAACAAACATAGGTCAATAAACCCTATACTATTGAAACCTCATTGAGGATATAAACTAGCTAATGAAGCGAAAGTAATGAAATGTATCGCGTACTAACTTCCGATGTCACGTTGTCGGCCGCCAACGTGACCCTCTGCAAAGTTAGTACTTGCACATCCCGATCAAACTCCTACTATTCGGAGTTTATAAGTACCCAATCAAAGTACTTTCGCTAACAACAACCTCAACTAGACATCGTCTCTCACGAGCCTATCCTTATAGTCCAACCAGCCTAAGGTTTGCTAGGTCTACTAAGACTCAACCCTAGGCTCTGATACCACTATAATCTGTCACGCCCGGGTACCAGCGGAAGCATATCCGGCACGTGCACAGACCCGCCATACACCTGCAGTATATAAAGCGTCTACAAAGAAAGCAAGTTGATAGGAAGTAAAACAAGAGAGAGTCCTATCCTGATACCAGAGCAATGTATAAGACGATGTACTATCAGTAATTGAACAAAGAGTATACAATCCAAAATCTCAGCAAAAGGAGAAGAAGTATAAACTATAACATCTGGATCTACAACTCATATACAACACAGGGTACACAAAAACATCTGTACAAAGGTAGTCACTCTATACAATGGACATCACCCTCGGCCGTAGCCCGAGTAGCAAGGTGATCGACTAGCACGCTCCTAGCAAAGTCTAGCTAGACGCGACTCCCTTGCCACGATCCCTAGCCTCTCCTGTAGATGGCTCTGTAAAAACAACCATAAAAAGGGCGTGAGAACTATTAACAATAGTTCCCAGTGGGTAAGCCGCCAGCCTCGGCGAATTACACCACTAGGCTCATAATATACTGAAAGTGAGTAAAAGTGATAATTGCATGATTTAGAAAAAAATGCAGTGCTAACTGGTAACAGGCATGTATTCAACATGTAGACATGATTTCTGCAGTAATGAATCAACGGAATAATAAAAGTATCGCAACTACTATAAACATGAACATAAACATAATCATAGAAGTGTANCGAATTACACCACTAGGCTCATAATGTACTGAAAGTGAGTAAAAGTGATAATTGCATGATTTAGAAAAAAATGCAGTGCTAACTGGTAACAGGCATGTATTCAACATGTAGACATGATTTCTGCAGTAATGAATCAACGGAATAATAAAAGTATCGCAACTACTATAAACATGAACATAAACATAATCATAGAAGTGTAAGTACTACTGTACACTACAACTGATACTCATTCATTACTATCATTATCATTTTCACTTTCATTTTCATTCACTAGGACCTACTCAAGGTAGTCCAGCTTGCGCCGCGCCTAATGGCCCCATGGTAGTATACACTCCCCACGGCAATCTACTTCGGCACCCAATCCCGCACAGGCGAGCAACTGTCGCGTAGGCCAACTCCGGAGTGCCGGCTTGTAGGGAGCTACCCTCACAAGCGTGTGCGAATGAGCACGATGGCAAGCAAGCAAAGTCCATTGTCCACATGTCTCAATTTTCATATTTTCATTTGCAAAGTTCTTACCTTCGATCCTCTGATCAGAATTTCAATACACAAATAGTAACAAGAACTAGTATCCACTAGATTGTAAACATGTAAGGGTAATGCTAAATCACATGGCATTATAATCTTTTCACTATTATGGCACTATCAACATAGTCATAGTTCTCTACTTTAGAGTCAAGAGCATGTCATTGTTCTCTACTTTATAAGTGCATCCTACACTTGTTCATAAGTCATTCAACTGAATTGAATATGAATATAAATACTTTTATGCATATATGTTCTGTACTTTACAGAGATTTCATTCTACTTAAGCATTAAATATCACGATGATATGTTTCCAATTCTCTATCAATCACATATGCACTCAATGCACTTATGCGATCATTCTATTCTATAGATACATATAGAACATAGGAGAGCTCCACTTGCTCTGGTTAGGTCCGACCGACTTAGTACTAGGCTCCAATAGTCACAAGAAGTCCCAAGGATCAGCTCCACTAGGTCGCAATCCTGCTGAACACGAAGCATACATATCGTATCAAAATTACGATCGAAATGTCCAATTTCGGCGCAATTACACTTCGTACATTGTAATAGTTGAAATCCCTGTTTTGGCTCAATAAATACCTCAAATTAAGCTTCCAAAATCCCTCACGTATCAGCCGGAGGTAATTCGAAGGTCCGTTGCAAGCCCGCTGCAACCTATTTCCAAAACGGCAACAAAGTCGTCAATTGCTAACAATATAGTCAGAATCATGCGAATTCAGTGTTCTAACTGAAATTCCTACTTACCTCAGGTTAGAACACTTCTAGAACACTTCGAGACAGTCCCCAAGGTCATCCAATTAGCTCAAAATGGTTCGAAACCCTGCTGCGAAGGAATCATACGAAACTGCGTCAATAAACCGCGTATAGTTCCGAAATTGAGTTATAACTCACTACTTATCCTTCATAAGCTTTAAAGCAGCATATCTCTGAGTTTAGATGGATAATTAGTAGCCAAAAGAACCCTTCTTTACTGCTGAAAACAACTTCTAGCTCAGTTGGAAGCAACGAAACGAAAAGGCGTCCAAAATCAATGCTAAATCGGAAACTAGAGAGAAATCAAGTTGAGTACCTCTCTAAAGCTGAGATTCAGCCTTTCCTGGTGATAACCTCACAAGAAACACAGCAAAACTCCTTCTCCCCACGTGCCAAAGACTTCCCTTGAGTCCTCCTATCAGCAAGCAACGAGCGCGGCGCGAAAACGGCGCGAATCGGCGGCTTTTCTCTAGAGAGAGAAAAACCCTAGAGAGAGAGAAAGAGAGAAGGTGGAAGACTCTCTCCTGAGCTCCAGCAACTTCTGAAGAGGTCCAGGGGTCGAGCTGGGAGGATAGGGATGAGTAAAGGATGTGAAAAGACCAAAACAACCCTGCTGCCACGCAGCTGCAGCTGCTGCTGCTTGCTGTACCGGTACAGCATTAGGCTTGTACCGGTACACCAATGCAGAAAATGCAAATTTCACAATTGCAATGCACTTTCTCACTTGTAGCTTTCCAAGCATCCTCTAACTTGCTCAAAAACTTGTTCTAACCTTTTAGAACATGTAGAAGAGTTCCACACATCATTCCTCACACTCGAATTTCGCAATTTGGAAAAATTCAGTGTATTACAAAATCTGTCACTGCGTACCGTACACGGGCCCGCGTACCGGTACACCTCCCACGAAAACGCCAAACCCGAGCCTCGGGTTGGCTCAAAACTGTCTGTGTACCGGTACACCATCGGCCCTGTACCGGTACAGCCATCAACCCTGTACCGGTACCACCATCAACCCTGCACCGGTACACTGCCTGCTGAAGGCTACTCGAGAGCTGACCAAAAATCCGACTTTTCGGGTTTTGGTGCTAAGCTTTAAACCTCATTTCTCGGGATTCGAACCATAGGTCGGAATACTATCTACGACCCTCCACAAAGTGTGGAAAAGCTCGGAATACCAATCAAACACTCGTACCTCGTAATTTGTAAAGGTCCAGTGTGTTACACTTATAATGTTTCTTTTCTCTCTCTCTCTCTTTTTTTTTTCCCCCTTTTAGCTTTCTACGTAGGTGTTGCTTCTTTTGCTGTTGCTTTTACCACTTATTTTGCTTCAAAACCAAGTACGTATCCTGAATACTTTTCTTACGTTATGTCCGTTTAATAGTTATATACTTTTAAAAAATTCGTATTGCTTGGGTTGTGTTGGCATTTGGTTAAATCGAATCGGATGTGCCCATGATTGGGCTCGATCTGACAGTTATTACGTTATCTAATTGGATTAGGATTAATCTCGCTTTTAAATTGGAAAGCTAATTAGAGATAAATCCTAATCATATTAGGATAACAATTAATAACCGATTTGGTCTTATCTCTTATGCTATTAGGATTTTGGAACCCTTATAAATATATGGGTGATTCCACATAAGACTCACTGGTGACTTAGAATTAGATCTTCGAGATGCTAGTGGCTATACCATGTTAGAGACATGAGGGTTGGATACTTGAGCCATCGACTACGCTTGTTTGCCATTTGTGCTCATTCGCACATGCTTGTGAGGGTCGCTCCCTACAAGCCAGCACTCCGGAGTTAGCCTACGCGACCTATGTTCGCTCGTGCGGTATTGAGAAGCCTACGGGGTAGAGTGGGACAGACACATTCCAAGAGTAGGGATGTTGGGCTACCACAGGCACTTAGGCGGCACAAGCTGGACTACCTTGGGTAGGTCCTTAAATTGGAAATGGAATTCGACACGGTGTTGAATATGAACAATCAGTACTAGATAGGATTAGTAGTTGGATTACTTGGACATGCTTATGATATAGCCTTGGTACATTTAGTATACTTGCCGGTTTCATTATTGCATCGTATTTGCACTATATGCTCTCGCGGACTCAACTCCAATACACTTTTTGTGTTTTGGATAACTTTAGCTTTCCCGAAGGATACTCACTCGACAATTAGCCAATCCTGGATGAAGTACAACTCTCGGATTTCGAGAATTCACTTCCGTACAGCAAAGATGCAAATGCTAACAATTTCTTAATTCAATTTGCGAAAATAACTCGACCAAATCAAAATAATTAAAATTTGATAGAGATGTCACTTAGAAAAGTGAAGGATCAATTTTTTTCACTTAATGTGTTTCACTTAGCTTTTCTGGGTTGGGAACTATGAGATCTCTAGTTGTGCAATTTCAAAGATATGCATGTGTGCTTTACATGTATGCTTGATTGTTTTTTGATTATAGCTGAATGATGAATAAGGTTGCTTGAATGAGTAGGTCTTGTGATTTTGTATCCAATAAAATAATAGAAAATTAGAGAATATTCTGAAAACCTGTGGAGTCATCTTCTTCTTTAAAATACAGACTTCGTATGTTTCCCATGCAAACTCTAATTAAAGGGCACATAGCATACAACCTGTAAAACGCAGCGGCTGAAGATGCTCTCGAGGACCGGTCCCTGGCGGGGAGAGACTGGTCCCCGAGGCTGGTGGTTGCTAGGGATCTTTGATGCAACCGGTCCCTGGCTGAGGGGACTGGTCCCCGTGTGCGACGCCAGCGAGAGAAGGCCAAAATCTGCTAAGTTCTGAAAATCGAGCTCTCGGAGACCGGTCTCTAAGGCGAGAACTGGTCTCCCGAGGACCGGTCTCCCGGGGAGAGACCGGTTCCAGAACGCGAAAAGGCCTTCTGACCGCCAGGGCTGCTCTCGGGGACAGGTCTCCCTGACGAGGGACCGGTCCCTCTGGGCACAGAATGCCCAGTGACGGCTGTGTGCAGGGTGAAAAATTGAGGGGCTAAAATAGATTTTGTTACAATAGAAGGGTATGTAGGCCCTCTCTGTAACACACTGAACCGTCGCAATTAGTGAGGTTTGAGTGTTGGATTTGTGTTCCAAACTTTTCCACACTTCGTGGAGGGTCGTGGACAGTGTTCCGACCTATGGTTCGAGTCCCGAGAATTGTGGTTTAAAACCTTGCGTCAAAATCCAAAAAGTTGGATTTTTGGCTAGCTCTCGGGTAGCCTTCAGAGGGCAGTGTACCGGTACGAGCTTGATGGCTGTACCGGTATGCGGTGATGGTTGTACCGGTACGCGGGCCCGTGTACTTGTACACAGGCTATTTCCCAGCAAGCCCGAGGCTCGGGTTGGCTTTTCGTGGGTGGTGTACCGGTACACAAACCAGTGTACTGGTACACAGTGCAGTCTGGGCAGTGTTTGGGCAGGGGGGTGTTTGCAATTATTACAACACCTATATTACTACCCCCAGCTCTTTTGAGCCCTAGACCAGTGGAGAACATGTGAGAACTTCTCCCCTTTGTTTTCTTCTCTATTTTGGATAGGTTTTAGTAGGTTTTGATCTCTTTCCTCTTCTCCTTCTTGCTTTTTGTGGCCTTTCCACCATTAGAGGAGTGTGAGACCTTGGTTGGAGCTTGTTTGAGGATCAACCGTCAACCCTAGAGGACTTTGGAGCTTGGTTTGAAACTTCTAAGAGGTTAGTAACTAGACCTTTCCTTTAGATCTAGTTTGTGGTGGTTCTTTTGATGGAAACTCTAGATTTTGAAAATTAGGGTTAGATTTGGGGATTTTCGTTTTAAGGGCTTTGGAACCCAATTGATGGGTTTAGAACCTTTGTTTAGGTTAGATTGGAAGGACTCTAACTCCCATTTGGAGATCGAGAGAGCTTCCTTCGCCATCGGTGAGTTTTCCTTAACCCTAGCTTGAGAAGCTTAATGATTAAGCTAATGGCTCTTCGTTTCGTTCGAGTGACCCTACTTTTGATGTTTCTAGGGTACTAGGAAGCTTGTGGGTACCTTCGTTCGGCGAAATGAAGAAGACGATTTTGGTGGGTTTGGCTTCGTGGAAATGGGGCAAAATGGCCCCTATGCTCTTAATACTTGTTGTAAAGTATTTTTGCATGCATTTCTATACTAAATAGAATTTATATGAATTTTAGAACATTTAAAATGCATGTGCTATGTATCATGAAAATTGTACTCTATATAGTAGAGCTAAATGTGTAGGCAGCATGCATACGATAAAGTGTTTGTTTGTGCAAGATGAGAACATATCTCTTTGGAAGAATATGACTTGGAACATGTACCTTGGAATATAGTAGCCATGCTTGACATAGAGAACAAAGTGTCATTAAGGGGCACTTGAAACTAGTAAACTATGAAATTGCAACATAGTGACGTACTGATAGGCCAATACATATCTGCTATATTCCATGTTAGAGACATGACGACATAGAGATAAGCCATGGGGACATTCGTTATTTTTTCATGTTTTAGACATGATGACATGAGACTTGAGACGGATCATTGCTTGCTTGCCATTTGTACTCATTCGCACATGCTTGTGAGGGTCGCTCCCTACAAACCGGCACTTCGGAGATAGCCATCGCGACATATGCTCGCCCGTGCGGGATTGGGCGCCGAAGTGGATTGCCGTGGGGGAGGCTCATTCCTAGAGTGGGGATGTTGACTACCATGGGGCCATTAGGCACGGCGCAGGCTAGACAGCCTTCGGGTGGGTCTTATATGATTGGAACATAGTGACAGTGTATGCCATATGAACTTTAAAACTATTAAAGTGAAACGTGGACTTGGACTAGAATAGTAAACAATTACATCTTTACTATTTTTGCATTGAGGACATCGGGATGGTTGCATTTCTATGATTATGCATGTCATACATATACATGTACATCCATGATATAGTTGCTTTATTACTTATGCAAATCATGCTAAGTAGAGACTTCATGTTATAGTAAGTTACACTTTTACTTACATTTCGCTTTACTGTTTTATTGTCACTGACCACTTTCCTTATAGCTTTGGGCCTTGTGGTGGATTCACTGAAGTCAGTAATTGCCCACTGGAAACTATTTTTAATAGTTCTCACGCCCTCTTTTTCGTGGTTTCTTTCAGAGCCTTCTGCACCAGCGGAGGCACGGGATCGCGGCAAGGGGATCGCACAGCTAGCTAGCGAGGAACGGTTCTTTGCCTAGGTGGTTTACTCTTTCTTTTTTGAGTTGAGAGAGAGCGAGAGATTTTGTATCCATGTATAGAGACCACCTATGTATCTACCTTTAGCACTTGTATTGGGATTTTCTTTGTATTACTTATACTTTTATTAGTGCATTCAAGCTTTGTGTTCCTTTATCTATTGTAGAACTTAGCATTATATCATACTCTGATACTCCTAGATGTCTTTTAATTCTGCTTTTATTATCGTTGCTTTTAGACGGCTTATATGTTCTAGACATATGGCGGGTCTGGGCACGTGCCGTGCAGGCTTCCGCTGGGTCCCGGGGCGTGACAGATTAATTTGGTATCAGAACCTAGGGTTGAGTCTTAGTAGACCTAGCAAATCTTAGGCCGGCTGGACTATAGGAAATAGGCTCGTGAGAGACGAGGTCTATTTGACTTGTGAGCGAAAGTATCTTGATTGGGTATCTTTGATAACTCTAGAAAGTGGAGTTAAATTGAAGTGTATAGCTTCTAACTTCGCGGAGGGTTACGTTGGCGGCCGACAACGTAACATCGGGAGTTAGTGGTGAAGAACACTTCCTTACTTTCGCATGATTTGGGTATTGTCTATTTTGAGCGGGGATGCGATAGCGTGGGTTTCACTAACTTACGCTTTTATGATGTTGTAGTGACGATGCCGATTACACACTCTCAATCTGCCGGAGCGGACAATGCGGCGAACTTTGAGGAGGTCGAGACCTCCGCTACCTCCGGATCCAGTGAGGTCCGTGAGTTGAGGGGCCAGCTTGCGGCCCTCACTGATTTAGTCACTCAGCAGGCGGAGGCGGCCCGACAGCAGATTGAGGCGGCGCGCCGACAGGATGCGCGGATGAAGTGCCTGGAGGACTTACTCTTGCAGCAGGCAGCAGCTTCTAGGGAGACGCAGGCCCCTACACCGCCAGTACCAGTTGTGGACATCGCACCGAGAGCGCCGTCCCCCGCGCCTAGTTCTTCGCGTGCGGCGCCTGTGGCCGCACCCCAGGAGGAGGTTTTGGTGGCACCACCTGTGCAGAGGTCCCCGGTTGGAGCAGCATTCCCTACTTTGGTTGAGGGGGCGGAGCGAGACAGACTGATGGTGCGCCTCAATGAGTTCAGGAGGTGCAGTCCCCGAGTCTTCAACGGTGAGAAGGTCGACCACCGGATCGTGGAGAAGTGGTTGATGCATATGGAGAAGCTCTTCCGCGACACCTTCGTGGAGGAGAGGGATCGAGTTTGGCTCGCCACTCACCACTTGGACGGCGAGGCCTACTGCTGGTGGTTGGATTTTCAGAAGCACCCCAGCACTGACTTGGCGGCTATCACTTGTACGAGGTTCAAGGAGCTTCTTTTGGCCCATTACTTCGCGACCAGCATTAAGAGGAAGATGGAGCAGGATCTGCCCAACTTGCGCCAGGGAGACCGGACTGTAGCCGAGTACGAGCGAGAGTTTTCTCGGCTTCTGCATTGCGTGCCTTTCGTCGTGCGGGACGACGAGGACAAGGCTCGCATTTTTGAGCGAGGGTTGCGACCGTCTATCTTCTGGTTTGTGCAATCCTCTAACCTCCAAACCTACCGGGAGGTGGTTGATCGCGCGCTCATTGTGGAGAGCGGCGCGGCAGATGTCCAGGAGCAGCGTGAGGCTAGGGACAAAGGTAAGGCCAAGAGGCCTGCGGCTGAGGGTGCGAGCTAGACGCACTCTAGGAGGCCGCCGAAGCATCCGAGGAGCCAGCAGCGTGGACGCGGCTCAGCAGCGCATCGAGGAGGATCCGATCGACGCCGACCTCCCCAGTGTGTGATCTATGGTGGTCCCACGTTTCACCGCAGTGTCCTCAGCGGGGAGGGAGGTGTTTCTTGTGTGGCCAGGAGGGTCACTTCCGGACCGAGTGCCCGAGGGGTTCGTCACCGGCACCGTCTACTACATCGGCACCGGTTCTACCAGCAGCCAGCCACGGGACTCCGTCAGCACAGTACCAGCCTGGGCGGCCACCCGTCCAACGCCAGAGCGAGGGACCTCGACAGGCCTCGAGTGGGCGCATGTACGCCGCTCAGACCGAGGAGGTGGCAGCAGCCGAGGATGTGGTTGCAGGTATCATTTTACTTGATGGCATTAGAGTTCGTGCTTTATTTGATACCGGTGCATCGCATTCATTTATAGATCGGCTGTTTGCCGAGTTGCATGGCATCCCATTAGTTTCTTTACTGCATCCGGGACATGTTGTAGTACCCGACCACATTTTGGACATTAGAGAGTATAGCCCCAGTTGCCCTGTTCGGGTAGGAGACTGGATTATGCCTGTAGATTTGCTAGCTTTGCGCAAGCTTGGGGATTTTGATGTGGTCTTGGGCATGGATTGGTTGACCAAGTATCATGCCACGATTGATTGCAAGAATCGCACGGTTACTTGTAAAGAACCGGGGCAGACTGAGGTTGTGTTTAGAGGATGCCGAAGTTCGCATTTTGCGATGTCGATTAGCTCGTCTCGAGCTAGGCAACTGATCAGTAGAGGTTGTACAGCCTATTTGGCTAGTGTTGTGCTGAGGGGCGAGGATGACACTCCCAGGATTGAGGATTTCCCGGTGGTGCGAGAGTTTCAGGATGTGTTTCCAGCTGAGCTACCGGGTATGCCTCCTGATAGGGAGATTGAGTTTGTGGTAAATCTCGTCCCTGGGACTACCCCAATCTCAAAGGCACCCTATAGGATGGCACCGGCAGAGCTGAGGGAGCTGAGGTTGTCGATGATTTGATTGAGATATTGACCCTAGTTGTAGGGCATCCTCACTTGGAGAGGGTTTGATTGGGTTGTTAACCCTAGTTGTAGGGTATCCTCACTCGGAGAGGATAGATCTAGCTCACAGTCTGCTTTTGGGGTGATATAGCCATCCATATCCCCAAATGGAGGGGATTGTCATCGAGTACTCCGGTGTGTCGGGCGATTTGGACCACTTGGAGGTCCGGACTACTTGGAGGTCCGCAGACGGTCCCGGGTCTGGGGACACATCGAGCTCCCCACCCAATGGGATGGCAAGGTGAGTCGAGGGCGAACCCCGAGGGTTCGCCACAGATTAGGTAAATGAACAGTTAACAATGTCATTGAACATTAATATTCGAACATGGATCGAATTTGTTAACATGATAGTAAACCTTCACTATATGACACATGCATTCATTATACATGATTATGGGTATAGTAGCATAGTTTTCCTTTTTGCCCTTACAGCTTTTAGATATCTATCTATCTATCTATCTGTTGTTACTTGTGCCCACTTGGACCTAGTGGGGAGACCGGCGGAGTCGGTAACCGAGCCCACTGGGAACTATGGAAGATAGTTCTCACCCCACTCTATTTCCAGTGGTAGGTACAGGTTTACCGAGCGAGGACCGCGGCAAGGGCATCGCGCCCAATCAGTGAGGCAGTGGTAGTATAGTTGCTTTTCTTTTTGCATTCGCACACCTATGTATTGAGAGAGATTCATGTAGGTGAGGATTTGGAGAGCTATGTATTTTGAATGAACATATGTATTCATTTTGAGGAAAAGATGTACATGTAAAAAGATGCAAAACTATTGCAATAGTTAGTAAAGTACTCTCTTTATTTCACTTGTTTTTACTTGTGGATTACTTGCTCTTAGTTGTTGGCACTAGCTACTTGTGCCCCGTTGAATGTGTATGTTTAGAATGTAAATTTTTCTGGGTAAATTCTTGTACACATTCCTGTTGTTGAGCCTTGGGCGGACAGGGGAGGTGCTGTCCGTTCGGCGATCCGCCCGGCGCGCCCGAATCGTGCCTGTTGGGGGCCTAAAGTCCCGACCCTTGACCCGGTCAGGTATCCTCCTCGGGAAGAGCGTCGGGATGATGAGCGGCCGCGGATGATGACTCTCGAAGTTTGCGCCCACAACGGATCAAGCGATTCGGCCGATGAGGGATCGAATCAGCCGGGTCCGAAAAACCTCGTCAGTAAATTCGCTTCGGCAGGATGAGCCGAATGAACAGGGGAAGCCTATATCTCAGCTGAGAGATGAGCCGAATGGCTAGAATAACACGAGATCTGATCGGCAGGATGAGCCGAAATGACTTTCTATTGACTAGCGAGCGGAAAGAGTACAGGAACAAGGGAGTGATGCCTGTAGGGCAGACAGACTCCGAGTATGAGGACAGGGGAGTAATGCCCGTAGGGCAGACAGACTCCGAGTATGCTAAATTACAGGAACTACTCCTAAGGAAAGCGGTAAACGCGAGAATAGAAAGATGCAGGAAAATAAAGGTGGTCTTTTGTGCGCAGGGGCGAAGACCCATTTTCAGGGTATTACAGGCCTATTTATAGATTTGCCCTTGCATCAGTTTTTGTTATTGCACGATCGGCCATCTTCTTCGGATTTGGAGGGCCACCTTCGACCGATTGGAACCGCTCCTAACTGCTTGCGGTTGCTTCAATTTTTGAACTCATGCGGTTCATATTTTCTAGCGCCTCTTATGTACTCCGGGCCCAGCGTTTCGAATGGAACATGGATGTGAACTCGGTGTGCCAGCTGTCCGCGCCGGATTGGCCCAACAATTGCCCCCTCGGCAGCTTTTGAAGCGATGCTTCGGTAGTTGGCGTTATCCCTTGATATATTTTTTGTTTCCACATGCCTTCTGTTGGTGAACAAGTGCGATCCGAAGCGTATCTCTCGGTCCTATCAAATTCAAATTCTCTGACGAGATTTGCAGCGATTCGTGACACAATCTTTTGTACGGTTTTAATCTTGGCCGTTGATTCTCTTCTCCATGGCCTTGATCACATTCTCAATTTTTGTCTCATATGCGGCATTAATTAGGTCATCTAAATTGCCGCCGTCTATTCATCATTATAGCCGACCTCGGAACTCATAACTNCTTTTATGATGTTGTAGTGACGATGCCGATTACACACTCTCAATCTGCCGGAGCGGACAATGCGGCGAACTTTGAGGAGGTCGAGACCTCCGCTACCTCCGGATCCAGTGAGGTCCGTGAGTTGAGGGGCCAGCTTGCGGCCCTCACTGATTTAGTCACTCAGCAGGCGGAGGCGGCCCGACAGCAGATTGAGGCGGCGCGCCGACAGGATGCGCGGATGAAGTGCCTGGAGGACTTACTCTTGCAGCAGGCAGCAGCTTCTAGGGAGACGCAGGCCCCTACACCGCCAGTACCAGTTGTGGACATCGCACCGAGAGCGCCGTCCCCCGCGCCTAGTTCTTCGCGTGCGGCGCCTGTGGCCGCACCCCAGGAGGAGGTTTTGGTGGCACCACCTGTGCAGAGGTCCCCGGTTGGAGCAGCATTCCCTACTTTGGTTGAGGGGGCGGAGCGAGACAGACTGATGGTGCGCCTCAATGAGTTCAGGAGGTGCAGTCCCCGAGTCTTCAACGGTGAGAAGGTCGACCACCGGATCGTGGAGAAGTGGTTGATGCATATGGAGAAGCTCTTCCGCGACACCTTCGTGGAGGAGAGGGATCGAGTTTGGCTCGCCACTCACCACTTGGACGGCGAGGCCTACTGCTGGTGGTTGGATTTTCAGAAGCACCCCAGCACTGACTTGGCGGCTATCACTTGTACGAGGTTCAAGGAGCTTCTTTTGGCCCATTACTTCGCGACCAGCATTAAGAGGAAGATGGAGCAGGATCTGCCCAACTTGCGCCAGGGAGACCGGACTGTAGCCGAGTACGAGCGAGAGTTTTCTCGGCTTCTGCATTGCGTGCCTTTCGTCGTGCGGGACGACGAGGACAAGGCTCGCATTTTTGAGCGAGGGTTGCGACCGTCTATCTTCCGGTTTGTGCAATCCTCTAACCTCCAAACCTACCGGGAGGTGGTTGATCGCGCGCTCATTGTGGAGAGCGGCGCGGCAGATGTCCAGGAGCAGCGTGAGGCTAGGGACAAAGGTAAGGCCAAGAGGCCTGCGGCTGAGGGTGCGAGCTAGACGCACTCTAGGAGGCCGCCGAAGCATCCGAGGAGCCAGCAGCGTGGACGCGGCTCAGCAGCGCATCGAGGAGGATCCGATCGACGCCGACCTCCCCAGTGTGTGATCTATGGTGGTCCCACGTTTCACCGCAGTGTCCTCAGCGGGGAGGGAGGTGTTTCTTGTGTGGCCAGGAGGGTCACTTCCGGACCGAGTGCCCGAGGGGTTCGTCACCGGCACCGTCTACTACATCGGCACCGGTTCTACCAGCAGCCAGCCACGGGACTCCGTCAGCACAGTACCAGCCTGGGCGGCCACCCGTCCAACGCCAGAGCGAGGGACCTCGACAGGCCTCGAGTGGGCGCATGTACGCCGCTCAGACCGAGGAGGTGGCAGCAGCCGAGGATGTGGTGGCAGGTATCATTTTACTTGATGGCATCAGAGTTCGTGCTTTATTTGATACCGGTGCATCGCATTCATTTATAGATCGGCTGTTTGCCGAGTTGCATGGCATCCCATTAGTTTCTTTACTGCATCCGGGACATGTTGTAGTACCCGACCACATTTTGGACATTAGAGAGTATAGCCCCAGTTGCCCTGTTCGGGTAGGAGACTGGATTATGCCTGTAGATTTGCTAGCTTTGCGCAAGCTTGGGGATTTTGATGTGGTCTTGGGCATGGATTGGTTGACCAAGTATCACAAAACACAAAAATCACACTCAATCAATAGCACAGATTGATTGCAAGAATCGCACGTTACTTGTGAAAAACCGGGCATACTGAGTTGATGTTATAGAGATGCAGAAAGTTCAGATTGCGATGTCCGATTAGCTCGTCTCGGTAGTGCAACTGATCAGTTGAGAGTTGTACAGCTATTTGCGTAGTGTGTCTGAGGGGCGAGATGACACTTCCAGGATGACTGATTTCCCGTGGTGCGAGAGTTTCAGGATGTGTTTCACGAGCTACCGGTAGCCTCCTGATACGGAGATTGAAGTTTGTGTAAATACTCGCCCTGGCACAAACCCCAATTCAAAGCCACCCTATACTATGATGGCACGCAGAGCTGAGGGAGTGAGGTTTCGATGTTTGATGAGAATATTGACCCGTAGTTAGGCAACCTCACTTGGAGAGGGTTTGATTGTTTCTAACCTAGTTGTAGGGTATAACCTCATCGGCAGAGAAATCTAGCTCAATCTCTTATTGGGTGATATAAGGCCATCCATATCCCAAATGGAGGATCTGTCATCGAGTATCTCCCGTTGTGTCGGCCGATTTGGACACTTGGAGTCCGGACTAGCATGAGGCCGCAACGACGGTCCGTCTGGGGACACATGAGCTCCCACCCAATGGGACTGGCTAAGGTAGTCGAGGGGCGAACGCCCGAGCGTTCGCCAAGATCTAGAAAATAACAGAATCATGATCATTGAACATATAATATTCGAGTACATGGATCGAATTTGTTTAACATGGAAGTAAATCCTTCACTATATGACTACATGCATTCATTAATACATGATTATGGATAAGTAGCATAGTTTCCTTTTTGCCTCTTCACAGCGCTTTTTAGATATCTATCTATCTCTATATCTGTTGTTCACTTGTGCTTCACTGGACCTAGTGGGGAGACAAGAGGAGGCGGTAACCGAGCCCACTGGAACTTATGGAAGATTTCTCTTAACCCAACCACTCTAATTTCCATGGTAGTGTACAGGTTACCGAGCGATCGGACCGCGGCAAGGTCATCGCCCCAATCAGTGAGGCTGGTAGTATAGTTTCTTTTCTTTTGCATCGCACCACCTATGTATCGAGAGAGATCAAAATAAAGTAATCGAACGATTCTGGAGAGCTATGTTTAAATTTTGAAGGAACCATATTATATCATTTTGAAAAAGATGTAGAATTAAAAAGCAATGCCAATTATTGCAATAGTTAAATAAAGTACTGCTCTTTATTTCACTTGATTTACTTGTGATTAACTTGCTTAGTTTTTGCACTACTAACTGGCCCGTTGATGTGTATGTTATAAGAATTTATATTTTCTGGGTAAATCTGTACACATTCCTGTTGTTTTGAGCCTTGTGGCGATCAAGGGAGTGCTGTCGTTCGCGATCCGCCGGCGCGCCCCGAATTGCCTGTGGGGCTAACGACCGACCGCTTACCGTCAGGTAGTCCTCCTGGAAGACGTCGGATGATGAGCGCCGCGAGTGACTCTCGAAGTTTGCTGCCCCACAACGGATCAAGCATTCGGCCGATGAGGATTTCGATCAAAGCGGGTCCGAAATAATCCTCGTCAGTAATTCGCAATTTTCCGGCAAGATAGCGAAAATAACAGGGGATAGCCTATATCTCAGCTGAGAGATGAGCCGAATGGCAGAATAGACACGAGATTCTGATCGCAGGTATGAGCCGAAATACTTTCTATGACTACGAACGGGAAAGAGTACAGAACAAGGGAGGTCGCCTGTAGGGCAAGAAGAACTACCGGTATCGAGGAGCAGGGGGTAAGGCCCGTAGGGCAGTACAACTCCGAGAATGGCTAAAATTAATTACAGAACTCTCCTAATGAAAGCGTAAACCGAGAATAGAAAGATCAGGAAAATAAAGGTGGTCTTTTTGCGCCATGGTGCGAAGACCCATTTTCAGGTATTACAAGGCCTATTTATAGATTGCCCTTCATCTAGTTATTTGTTATTGCACGATCGACCATACTTCATTCTGGATTGAGGCCACCTTCGACCTGATTGAACCCGCTACCTCAACTGCTTACGGTTGTGCTTCATCTTTTTGAACTCCATCGGTGATCATATTTCTAGCCGCGGCCTCTTATGACTCCGGCCCAGCGATTTCGAAATTGGAAATGATGTGAACTCGGTGTGCCACCTGTCGCGTGCCGGATGTGGCCCAACCAATTGCCACCCCTCGCAGCTTGAAGGACGATCTTCTGTAGTTTGCGTATCCCTTGCATATTTTTGGTGTTTCCAGCGTGTGAACACAAAACGCACCAAATCTAGCACTAGCATCAGCCAGCGTGAGTCCCCTTACATATCTAGGTACTTTCAGCAAGTCAAAATTTCATATAATCTCTTGATCTGAATTTTATTAAACACTCACGATGTTAGGACAATTTTCATCTCATTTTGCAGAAATCACGAACAGACAGAGCAAAGATCCTTTTAACATTAGGTTCACGTTGATTCTCTCTCCATGGGCTCGTTGATTTCATCAATTTCATCGCAGCCCAAGAAGTATATTGTCTGTACTCATAATGCAGGTCATTAATTATGGTCTCTACAATTGCCGCCTCGGAATCGAATCGATGTATGTCTAAATCTATTCATCACTACAATAAAAAGAAAGCACGCACAACAACGAAAAAATCAAAATGTTGAGATCTACCTCTATAGATATGGCCGCCTCTTATAATCTCTTCGTCAGCTCCAAAAGTTTCTTATCATTTGTCTCGTCATATCGCACCACCTCTCAGTAAAAATTCTTGCGCTATTATTCGCTCAATCTCTTCTTCTGCCGATCTTCATTGCCTCTTCGTAATAAATATAGGAGCGGCGGTGTGCACGCGAATAAATACTATCATAATATTATAATATACATATACTCATTTTTTTTCCTTTTGTTTTTTTTTTCTTTCGCTCCAAAAGCACGAACGCCTTCCGACTAGACCGCTACTCCCCCCAAAATTCTGGTCCGCGTCCATAAACGTGCGCTAGAGCACTACTGGCATTGTTGTAGCACTGGCAAGTTCACTACACTCTATGGAAACACAATCTCTCCCACTAAACACAACAATCTAACTTAATCTTGCAAACAACACTAATCAGGGCACTAAAACAGTGGCTAATAACCACTAGAGCATACAGCGATACAGAGTAAAATCATACAAGTATAACCCAACAAAGAGGAAAATCCCTATAATATCACGAGTCCTACTATCAATCTATTGACAAACACTCCAAACGCTTTATCGTAGTGAGTCATTTAAACTTTAAACAATGGTGTGAATACAACTGCATTTCGTTGATTTCCAAATCAATATAATACAATCTATCCCTGAAAACGGTATCTCTCACAATTCTTTCCTAAGACACACTGCAGTCATAATCACTACATTCTACTCCTTCAAAGCGAAGTAAACCTAATACAAAAATTCATAAATACAGGGTACACTGCCATTCTTGGGTAACCATCACTAATGGCAGCCAGATCGACTATGGGGGTCAGAGAAAAAGCAGCTCTATATAGACTTGGTGCCCGATAGCCTACGCAAAACTAGTGCAGATGCATTATGCGCTTATGTGCTCTCTCGGCTGTGACGCACGATCGCTCAATGAACGACCGAAATAGACAAGGGCCTTAGCTTGTCCTGTAGAGTTTGGAACGAGAATCCGAATTTCGAAGCTCAAATTCCAATTATCCTATACCACCAAGCCTCTAAAACGCACACGGGGGTGAGAACCTACGAATAGTTCCCAGTGGTTCGCCGTGCGATCCTCACCCTGCCCAATTCCGACGGCCCTCGTCAGCTGCACTGGCCTTTTGTAGGGGGTGCCTACCCCACTCTGACGGCTCTCTCCAAACATTTTCTTATACAGGCAGCAGGAGCCCTCACTACATCAATCTGCAGTTTTCAGAATTTTATTATATGCACATATTGAGCCAATCTGGTAGGTTTTGCACCCCATAGGCGGTCACTTCTCCAATTGGCGCTAACAATCTGAATGGCCTGTCTGATTTTGAGCCACCTTGATCTCCAATGAAATTTGGCCTACCCCTACCCAACTTTCTTAAAAATTGCTTGGTGAACTCTTTCTAAACTCCGTCCACTCAAAAAAAAAGAACACACAGGCGTTCCTCTTTATACTCGAGGCTGTGTCCATTTTATTTATCCGTTTTTGTCCTTCTAGTTCACTCATTGACTACTGGAATATTCCCTTCGATTTCTTACCTATTTCTCTGTTTTTTATAATTCCAGTCCCATCTTCTTGTTTCTTAGTCTCCCTTTGCTGACGATATTCACTGGCCCTCCTTAGGTTTTTGGCCAGGATATGAGCCCTTGCAAGTGAAATCTTCCTTTCCTCTCTGCGCGTGAACATTTTAAAAGTTTTGGATTCCTATTTTGCCCCTCGGATCTACATGTGCTCTAAAAACAAGCGCTCGAAAGCTGTTGCAACACCGAAGTTCTACTGCCCCAACATTCGTGGCACGATTCATTTGGATTTAACCCAAGCAAGTTCCTTCTGCCGCCAAATTCCGTTTATGGCAACATACACCGTCATCGCGCCGCCTACCTCAAAAGCACAGCCTCCGATCGGTCGATTTCAGCCATGGAAATCGTATCCGACGATTTCAAATTACAACTAGTTTTAAACTCGAATTTTTTTCGTTATAATAGGTTTCCGCTATAAATGTTAATTGGATTCTTTTTCTCACGAGAAACCTTTCCTGCCCATTGTTTTCGGCTGCGACATTACAAAACTGTCATCACCATGGATGTTTTTATATTTAACTTACTCTTCAATCTTCATTATTTTACTTATCCTGCTTCTCACTCGCAGTCCCCTTCGACGCGAAACCTGTCTATAGCCCGGCGAAACCCAATCTGTATTCGAAGAAAAGTCAAAAAAGCTGTTGATCTTTCACTCCCTTCCTCTGTAAATATCATTCCTTACTCATCTTAATCATCGTCTTTTCTTTATTCATCCACTATTCGTTTGTTTCTAATTTTCAGTCAATTCCTATTTCTCCATCGGTCCTCCAGCTTCAACCCAGCTTAAATCGACAAAAAACCCGATCGAAGTGTTCTGACGGGAGTTGCCTCCTCCCCCGTCCTCACAAAAACGGCGCAAGTCATGGCCAAAAGAAAATTCAACAAACCGAATGACACCCTTCGCTGAAGCCGCTAAAGGACCAGAGCCGAGGACGTTCCTTCGCTGACATTCTCATCCAAGAAACTACTTACCTCTTCGCTACTGAACAATCCCGTCTCAACGACACCAATGATGTTGGGGTAAGCCGAAATTAATTAGCCTACAAGAAACATTTCTTAATTATTTTATAGTTTCTCTATTTACAACATCTGCTCCTGAGCCGATGGCCCCTTTTGCCATTATTCGACAATGCAGATGGAAAGCAATCCGCTCGTGAAGCCCGACTTGAGAAAAAGAGAGGCGATGAAAAGAAGAAAAGGTCTAACAAAACGTTGCTAGCCACGGCGCGTGCCACCGTCAGTTTCGTTCACCTTCTTTTCAACTCACTGCTCCTAACATCAACCTACAGAGATGAATCGAAAAACATACCCTCTGCGGCGCGAACCTCTGAAGACATCAAGTATACCCTTCTCTGTTCGACTACCCGGCGACTTCTTCCTCTACTCTAATGACCTTTATCTGCATATTCTCATGTCTTTTTTGATTTAGTCCCAAGCTCCAACGAGGGGTATGATCTTCGACTGTGACCATATCATCGGACGACCCAGAACAAGATTTGATGAATGTCTTAAAATGTATAACCATTGGTTTTCTCAGCTTAGCTCAGACATCACGAAACAATTTGAATACGGTCTATATGCCCTTTTACTCGATTTAGCTGATCGATCAGATGTTTCCCCTGGTATCAAATATTTTGTATCAACCTTATCACTCCAACTTTCATCTTTTTTGGCTCGACAGCAATCTTTAGGCGCCGAACTTGTAACTTTAGATCAACATTTTCATCGCGCTGATCATTTTAAGAAAAATATCCCTGACATCGCATCTCCAGTGGCTAAAGTGCATCAAGAAGATAGGGAGATGGCTGATCAAGAATCGGCTCTGCAAAAAAAGATTTCCACTTTGAAAGGAAAGTTGGCTGCAGCCGAATCCACTCTAGCACAAACCTCTGATCGCCGACTCCAATTACAGAATCAGCTGAAGCTCAGAAAAGAAGAAGGGATAAGGCTTAAAGAAGAATTGTCTCAACTTTACCAAGTACATCCTTTGATGAAGCGCCGAAGGAAAGCTGCTGAGACTGCCCAAGCCAACCTTATAGCCGAATGGAATCAACTTAGAGACTTATTATCTTGATTCGGCTTGTAATATTTTAATTCTGACTTTGATCATTTTCCCACATGGACGGGTAATATCTTTTTAAATATTTTCCGTTTATCGGTTTTTCATTTTCTGACCCATCTCTATTTTGCAAATAATACGCGTTTCCTCTTGTAACTCGACTAATCTGAAATGGTCCCTCCCAATTTGGAGACCATTTCCCATACACTCGGTCTTTTTGACCGATTGGGAAAACCAGCTGAAGTACTAATTCATCGATAACAAATTTTTTCGATCGAACTTTCTTATTGTATGCATTACGTACTCGGCTCTGGTAAGCTTGCATATTATCTAAAGCTATCAACCGAATATCTGTCAGTTCTTCTGTTTTGTCTTTCATTAACTGACTATATTCATCAGCCGAAAGATCTTTTTGTTTTTCTATCCTTAAAGAAGGAACTGTTATTTCGGCTGAAATTACAGCTTCATGGCCGTAGACTAATTGGAATGGTGTCATCCCTGTTGCCGTTTTAACTGAGGTTCGGCATGACCATAATACTTCGGAAAGCTTTTCGTTCCATTTTCTTGGATGCTTTCCGATATGTCGTTTCATAAGGTTGACGACTATCATATTTGCTGCTTCTACTTGCCCATTCGCTTGGGCATAATAAGGAGACGAATGAAGCAACTTTATCTTTCGAGACTCAATGAACCGAACGAACTGTCCTCCTGTAAACATTGTTCCTTGATCGGTTGTAATTGTCTCGGGGATTCCAAAACGATGAATTATATGTTCTTCTACAAAATCAATAATTTCCTTTTGAGTAACCAACCGAGTAGGTTTGGCTTCCACCCACTTGGTAAAATAATCTATAGCTACTATCAGAAATTTATGACCAGCCGGGGAGTTCGGCTGTATTTCCCCAATTAAATCTATGGCCCAACCTCGAAACGGCCACGGTTTAATTATTGCGTACATCTCAGATGCAGGAACCCTCTGAATTGGGTCATGAAATTGACATTCTTGGTAACCTTTAGCATATTCTATGCAATCTTGATGCATAGTCGGCCAATAATATCCTAGGTGCCGTATTGTCCATCTTAACTTTTTACCTGCTAGATGGGTTCTACATATTCCTTCATGTGTTTCTCCCATTATTAATAGAGCTTCTTCAGGCCCTAAGCATTTTAAGAGAATTTCTTCGGCTGTTCTTTTATAAAGTTGACCATCCAACAAACAAGAGCCGAGAGCTCTTCTCCGAATATTATAATCAACCCTTGTATTGGGGTCCTCTAAATATTTGATTAATAATTTTCTCCAATCTTCCTGTATCTCTATAGGAGCTATAATCGATTCTCGCACATGAACCGAAGGTAATAGTCTTCTCTGTATCATTATTGATTCTGACTTCGGCTCTCTGTATCCTGAAGCCGACTGGGCCTATTCATTGGCCTTTTCATTTTCCTGTCTGCTCAAGTGTTCAAGTTCGGCTTCTCCGAAATTGCATAATAATTCTAATGTCTTCCTCAAATAATTTTGCAAATTCGGATTTTCACATCGGTATTCTCCTTTAACCTGCTTGATCACTAACTGTGAATCACCGATGACTTTGATTGACTTAACTCTCAATTCTTGCAATATTTCAAGGCCGATTATCAATGCCTCATATTCGGCTTGGTTGTTGGAACAGCCGAAATCCAATTCAAAAACAAATTGACAAATATAATCTTCAGGTGATTGTATCACTATCCCTGCTCCTGCAGATTCGGCTGTTTTTGAACCGTCAAAATATAATATCCATGGTTGGAAGCCACCCTCCAGCGAACAGGAAGAATTAAAGAAGCTGTTTAAGATACAGGATCGTGCTTCGCCTGGAGCTATGAAGAGATGCCAGGTTTTAAAGTCGAGAAGCTGTAGCAAGCATCGGTCTGCCATCAAAAAAGGGTTCAAGCTTTTAAACAATCGGCTGTAAGATTTACAGCGAGTATTCTACTCCAAATTAAATGAAATCGAACTTTTGGCAGGCCGGTATTTTATTAGAGGCGGCCGTTAGTGTGATTAGGTGTCTATATATAGTCCAGGTTACGTAAAAAGGATGGTAACTTAGAAGTTTGTATGCGATTTAGAATTAAATTTAGTATCACCTAACGAAATATTCCAATGCTATAGCCGATATGTCTGAGTAGATTCGGGCTGCTTGGTAATGAAATTTTAGTCTTCATGGGGACATGCTGGCTATAATCAAATTTATATTGTGAGGAAGATTGTGGCTTTAAAAACGGCTTTTAGATGCGCCCAGTTCAAGTTGGAACCTTTGAATGGACGTTGTTATGCCGTTCGGCTTAAAGGAATGCCGGAGCTATTACCAAACAGCCGATGAATTTTATTTTCCCACGATTAATCTGGCAAGATGTTGGAAGTCTAGATCGATTGATATAGTTGATAATCCAATCACAAGACCGAAACATTGGATGACTTAAAAATCGCTTTTAAGAGAATGAGAATTGATTATTAAATGATCTTCGAAATGCGCCTTTTGGAGTTCGCAAGAAAATTTTTTGGGGTTTTTGTGCCATAAGAAAGGGATTGAAATATAGTAAAAATTAAAGCAAAGAGCCATTATTAGAGTTAACAGACACCCAATGCAAAGAGGAACATACAGAGTTGTTGGAAGGATTGTTATTATCTTCGGGGTTTATATTCTAATTTACCGGCTAAGAATTGGGATTTTTACTCCATTACTTTGCCTGGAAAGATAGAGAAGAATTCTTTGGGCAATAGGGTACAGCCTATGAGACATTTAAAATAGTAAAAGATACTTATCAATAATCCTCCGTTTACTGGTACCTCCAAAGCCGAATCAGCCGATGAAGTTTATTATATCGGCTGCCAGATGAGAAAATGTTGGAGATATTTGTTGTTCCAAGAAAATTGCAAAGAGAAGGAAGAGCAAGCCATTTATTACTAAGCGACGTCTGGCTAGTTTACAGAAAAAACGGGTACCGGCTATAAGAAAAATTATGTTTTGCTTTATATTATGCATGCATAATTTGAGATATTATATTTTGTTCAACTTGAAAAGTATCGGTAATATACAAAACACGATTGTGATAAATATAATGTTAGATAGGCAAGTATTCGGATGACGAATCGGAAAATGGATATTACATTTAATACCGATTTCTTGAATTACTTCCTGCAAAGCTGTCAGAAGGCCAAGCTATAGTGATTTTTGGCGATCCCCATGGTGTAGAGATTGAGGTAGCGAGAAGGAATTTTGGTT
>NW_017890967.1:0-28757 GCF_001540865.1 Ananas comosus
ACTATCTATTACATCACATTTGACATTCAACATTTACATCCATTCAACCTTTAATACAACTTGATTACATTTAAGCTTCCAAAATAAATACATAATCATATCACATATACATAATGCTAGCTATCCAAAATACATCATGTCATCTATAACCATGCACACGAGGGTGCTCTAGTACAATAGGAAAGCTCTACTAGCTAGCTAGGGCGCTACGCCCTTACCGCGATCACCTGCTGGTCCGCTCACGTGTGTACCTGTACCCCAAAACCACACGGGGTGAGAACTACAAAAATATAGTTCCCAGTGGGTTCGGCCGCCGACTCCGCCGATCTTCCCACTAGGTCTAAGCTGGCACAGATAGATAGATAGATAGATAGATAGATATTGAACTGCAACTATGATCTATTGTGCCATCAGATGCAAGCAATGCATGAATATCAACTAGCAATAAGCCTACTATCATGATAATATGCTTCAACGATGTAATGAATACAAATACGACATAGTTAGGCAATCCACTAACATATACTATGTCTAATCAGGGTATGAATGCAAATCCACTTATGCTATTCATGTCATTACCCAATCCACTAGGCTACCCCGCCTAAGATCTCAACCACATAGGTGAAGGACTACCCCGCCCTTGTCTCACCCGTCTCACAACTCTAATGCTACGGTAAAGAGCTACCCCGCTCTTCGCCCCAACTCTAACTCAAACTCATAGGTCAAGAGCTACCCCGCTCGTAGGTAAAGAGCTACCCCGCTCCTAGGTAAAGAGCTACCCCGCTCATAGGTAAAGAGCTACCCCGCTCATAGGTAAAGAGCTACCCCGCTCAAATCTCACAGGTGAAGAGCTACCCCGCCCTTCGCCCGACTCACTTCCCAGTCCAATGGGTGGGGAGCTACCCCGCTCGTATCCCACCCGATGAGCTACCCCGCTCGTGAGCTACCCAGCTCGTGTGACAACTCCGGAGTGCACTGCTTGTGGGGAGCGACCGCCACAAGCCCAAAACAGACTATGTGAGTATGATCCAATCCTCGCCAACTGAGGATACCCTGTCAACTAGGGTTAACAAGCACTCGAAAGTCCACCTATCCCTAGGTCCATGTCACGTGTCTCAACCATATCAAATCTCAATGCCACTTACCTAGGTCTAAGCAACTCTAGGTTCCACAACAGTAGGTTTAATGTCAACCTATGTTTAACAACATTATATTAATGCCACTCGATCTATCCTAGGTTCACGACACTAGGTTTAGATGCCACATAATCTCCATAATTAACAATAGGTTAACATTCATTTCATCTAGCATATATGTTCTATAGAGCCAACATACATCATAATGCTAATATGCCATTATCAACTAGCATGCAATCCATTCATAATGCTACATGCATACAATCTCCATTACTCTAGTTCACATGTCACTAGTTTCATTATCAAGTCCAAGTTCTTTATTCTCTTATCATCATAGGATCTCATGTCTCAACCTTAATCATCATGCATTCTAGATTTTAAGTGTCAAGTCTATAATACTACACAACTAGACATGCATGCAAGAAAATAGAAATATAACTATACATATATCCTATAATGCATAAGAACCATATATATGAAATATGATCAACTATTTTACTCGGACATAGAAGGAAGCCCGATTGCTTCGGAAGACACCCCCCACCTTTTTACAGCGTTCCGATTGCTCGTCGTCACTCGCAATCGGCCTCCCGCGGCGCACGCCGCTCGGCTCGACCCTATTCACGCGCGACCACCGAACGACCTCCGCTTCGCGATCCGAGAATTATAGGTCTTCGGTTTTCTGTTACGATGCTCGGGATCCAATCCCACGATTTATGGAAGCCGCCTCGACTCCCCAGGTCAATACGAACTCACGAACACTTGATTCAGCCGGAACGTCGCACCCGCTCGACGAATCGACGAACCGTCGCTTCCTACGCGTTCGGAGACATAACAATTAAGTTTCTGACCACTCAAAATAGATCAAACCCAACTACTTACAAAAACCCCATTTTTAACCCTAGGTTTGCAATTAGATAAAAATCCACCATTAGGGCTTTGGATTTAAGCTTTAATCATCTACTTAGCATCAAAGAGGTCCACTAAATCCATTTATAAGGATTAAAACCCAAGCTCTAGTAATCTACCATTAAAGCTCTCATTTGGAGCTCTAACTCCTCATTGTTGCAAAGAGCAACATCAAGATATAGATCTTGCAACAAATGAGATTAACAATCTCTAAATCACCATTAAATCCCATTTCTAGAGCTTAAAAACCCATAAACTAGAAGCTACCATTAGAGGGTGTAAAGCTTCTCCAATGGTGAGGAAGAAGGTGAGGAAGATGAAAACCCACTTCCAAGCTTGCTTATTCTCCAACTCCTTCTCTTGATCCACCCTTTGGAGAGAGAAAGAGAGCTTAGAGAGAGAGAGGGAGAGGTCTATTTGGTTGCAACGTGAGGGAGAAGGAGAGGAAATGAGCCCCCAACCCTCTCTATACACTTAGCACATTTGCACAAAGGTCCCTCAACAATATGAGTTGTGCACAGCCCAAACTGGGCCATTTTCGGGTGCTGGGACCGGTCTCTGGACTTGAGGGACCGGTCCCCGAAGGTCCCAAAAAAACAGCATTTCCAGACTTAGCCAAATTTTCAGCTTTTTCACCGTTTTTGCTCCGTTTTCGCTCGTTTTCGCTCGTTTGACCTCCGATTCTTTTCAAATCGAACCGAGACTCTCCAAACATATTTTTGAGCATGTTTTCATCATCTTTCCATCCCCGCTAATGCTGGATTTAGTTCATGGTCCGACATAGCCTTTCAGGTCCCGTTTCTGCGCCTACGCGCACCGAATCGCCCGGATGCCTCCGAACTTCACCGAACTTCACCGGAACCCTTCAAATGGCTCTCTAACCAAATGTACACCGTAACTTCATGATTTTAGAAGTCCGGTACCTTACATTTCTATTATGCCTGAGTTAGTCCTAGTTGGAAAGTCGGTGAGATTCGGGCCGAACCCACTGTGAACTTCGTTGTAGTTCTCACCCTACTATTCCACAGAGTCGGAACCGAGCGAGCCGGCGAGCGACCGCGAGAAAGGTATCGCGCCTTAGCCAGAGGCCACCGAGTCAAATTTACATTTTATATTTTGCTAGTAGAGTACCCTATGATCACCTTTTGTATTTGATGACTAGTGATGTATTAAGCAAAGAAACAATGTAAAGCTTTTATATTTTTAGAGTAAATGTGATGTAAGAAAGAAATGTTGCAATGTAATGTAAAGAATCAAGAATGTAAATGAATGTGCAAGTTGGATGAAATGTATATGATCGAAACCGAATCATAATACTTGAGTAGTTGTTAATTTCTATTTCTTTCACTCTTGGCTATTGCTTACCCTCGAGTAAGCCTTAGCGTTTGCTTCCGCAAGTACTTTTCTTTTATTTGAAATTGTACACGTGATGAGCCTTGGGCGGACAGGAGAAACTCTGTCCGTTCGGCGTCTGTTCGACGTGCTCGGGCCGGCCCAAATTAGTATCGGTCCCGGGGCGTGACAGATAGAGTGGTATCAGAGCCAGAGTGAAAGAATAGGAATGGACCTAGAGACTTTAGGATTGGAAGGACTTAGGGATCTAGGAAACGTGAGCGACGTGGAATCAATGTTAGCGAAAGCAAGTGATTGGGTTGTGTTGGAATGTCTCTAGTGTAGTTAGAGGCTAAGTTAAATTATCATTTGTTCTCTACTTCTTGTGTTGTGTCGGACGGCCGACGACATGATGCTTGGGGTAAGGGTGAATGTTTGTTTGCTTTCGCCGGATTTGGTATTGTCAAGTAATGTTGATCAAGTAGCTAACGTGAGTTGCTTCTTTTCAGGAAGCAATGGCACCTCGTGGTCGACCTTGGACTAGGTCGATGCCGGAGGAAGCGAGTGCAGAACCCGAGCGATCCGGAGCTAGTGGCGACGGTGAGCTTCGGGTGCAGATGGTCGTGCTTATCAGAGTAGTGCGGCAACAGGCGGAATCTGTTCAACGCCAAGGAGAGCAAATTCAGCGGCTCCAGGAGGCCTTGGAGCGTCAGCAAGCGGCGGCGGCTCAGGCGGGTACGGAGCGTGTTGCACCCCCTGCCGTGGTGCCGAGCGTAGACGAGGGAGCAGCGGCAGAGCTGGTGGCGGCTGTGCCCGTTACGGTAGTGCCGACCGGATCGGGAACTTCACATCCCGATGGTGCGGCAGTTGATGCGAAGCGAGAGCGCATGTTGGCGACATTTATGCAGTTCCAGAAGTTCAATCCACCTACCTTTGAAGGTGGAATGGTGGAGCCGGCGGTTGTGGAGTTGTGGATAGACTCCGTGGAGACGCTCTTCGAGGACCTCAATACCTCGGAGAAAGACAAGGTGTACCTCGCCACCCATTGTCTCGAGAAGGCGGCGAAGGTGTGGTGGAAGCGAGTGAAGCGGGATCGACCTACCGATCTTCCGTCTATGCTTTGGGAGGAGCTCAAGCGAGCGGTATTCGCGAACTACTTCCCCGACACGGCGAAGCGGAGGCTACAAGAAAGGTTCCGCAAGTTGTGACAGGGCGATCGATCGGTAGGGGAGTATGAGCAGGAGTTCTCCCACATCATTGATTGTGTTCCCGATGTTGTTCGTGATGATCGGGACCGGGCGGATTGGTTCTTGCAAGGACTTCAACCCCGGATTTATGAAATGGTTCAGATTTTGAAGTTGACGACCTTTGCGGAGGTCTTTGATCAGGCGTTGTGGGCGGAGCATGGTAGTGCTCACGTACGTGAAGAACGCGAGGCTATTGCCGAGTCTAAGGACAAAGGCAAGAAATGGATAGCGGGCGGTGCCGGGGGCCGGCCAAACTCCAAGAAACTCCCTCGGTATCCCTGACAACAGTCGAAGAACTGGAGACCACCTCGGTGCGTCATCTGCGGCGGAGAGCACAAGGTGTCGGCATGCCCGCAGAGCGAGTGATGGCAAATGTTTCAAGTGTGGCCAACCGGGACATCGTATTCGGGAGTGCTCGTCATGGGCGTCGTCTACGCCGACAGCGGCATCAGCACCGTCTACCCCGAGACAGCTCGCAGGGTTACCACCAGCGATGTTGGCTGGACGTGCATCATCACCGCGTCAGCCGGAGGGATCGAGAGCACCTAGCGGACGGGTTTTCGCCGCTCAGGTGGAAGAGGAGCAACCTGCAGCACCCGACGACGTTGTGGCAGGTATAATTGAGATTAATGACACTAGAGCTAGAACATTGTTCGATACTGGTGCATCACGATCATTTGTAGGCTCCACATTTGCAAAGACGCATGGTGTGGAAGTGACTCATAACGAGGATTGTTGGTGGATAAGTAGCCCCGAGCACTCATTTTGTGTTTATGATGTGTGCTTAGAGGTTCCGGTGCGGATTGGCGATTGGATTATGCCTATAGATCTGCTAGTGCTGGACCGGATGTGGGGTTATGACGTGATTTTGGGGACCAATTGGCTCTCCAAATACTACGTGATCATAGATTGTGAAAGTAAGGTTATCACTTTTCGTGAGCCGAATCAAGAAGAGTTTGTGTACCAAGCGTGTAAGGGCGCGCGGTTCGCGGCAACAATATCAACGGTGAGAGCCAAGAGGATGATAAAGGGCGGGTGTAAGGCCTATTTGGCAACTATGGTGGATGGCCATAGGGAACACCCCAAACTTGAAAGTATCCGAGTAGTGTGCGAGTTCCCGAATGCGTTTCCGGCGGAGTTACCGGGTATCACGCCCCGAGCTCCGCCTATTTGGTCGGATTCAGGCACGCCGACAGACCGCCGAACGGACAGAGCCTCCCCTGTACGTTCTAGGCGTCAACAATCTAAACAATGCAATACGAGAGGTTCCAAACAGGAACTGTAGCAAGTATGTAGATTGCATAAGTATCAAAAACATAAAATGCTGACTATGCTATTACAAGCATTCAACTCAGAGATTTTTTTACATTTACAATATTTTACATTTACATAATCACATAATTCTTTAAGTTATTACAAAACTTAGACAAATTTACTACAAATTTGTTTCTTTCATACTTAAACTCTGAACTTGACTTCTTCGGGGTGTTGCTATCTCAGTCTCGGTGGTGGGGCGCTATCTACGAGGCTACGCCCTGTCCTCGCGCCGCCGCGCCGCTCACGTGCAACCTATACCCCCAAAACAACACGGGGGTGAGAACTATATAAATATAGTTCCCAGTGGTACGGCCACCCAAGAGAAGAGCTCGACCCACCAGGTCCAAAGGAGGCAACAGTAGGTTAGTTCAATAAATAGATAAATAGATATTTGACTATGAAACAAGCAATAAATAAAACCATACCTTGCCTCGCTGCTATGCACTATGCAATACCTGTAATTCATGTAAGTAGATTACTTGATTCTACTTTTATATCATTAATCATTCTTTACTTGTAGCCGTTCATTTATTCCCGTACATTAGCTATTTTCTTATTCTTTATTCTTTGTCAAGTTATGCTCACTGGCAATTCTTTCCTAAGGTTATATTACCATAGCCATCTATACCACTCGACTCGGTCTTGAGTCAATCATCTGCGGAATACCGCATACATCCAGGCTCGAGGTAATGGACGTCTCACATACACCTCAGCCCCAGAATCCACTCGACAGGGATACTCAATCTATAGTTCATAATGCAGGCGTAATGTAATATACCACTGCCCAATCAAACTGGCTAACCATTTGGTTAACTACAACTCACCATCTCAATCCCTAACGGGCCCTAAGCTGCCTCCCGATGGGATCGTCTGCCGGACAGATACTTTAGTCCTTGGGCAAATACTTTAGTCCTTGGGCAAAACATGTGACCACTCCGGAGCGCACTGTTAGGTCCTATGTGTTGGCAAGTTTCGTGGGTCGAGTCGGAGTCTTGAAGAAGTTCGGAGCGGAGTATTGAAGATCGAAGAATCCAAGACTTCGAAGAATCGGAAAGGACGCAAAACATGCAAAACTTAAATCACGATGCATAGGTAAGTTTTAAATCGTGTTTATGGTGATTCATACTTATTTATAAATCTTAGAATCATATTTTCAAACTGTAATTGATTAGAAAGTTTCTAAGAGTTTGTAAAACCCAAAACAATGCATTTTCAGCGAAAATTGCATTGTTGTACCGGTACAAGGGTTTTCTGTCCAGGGTACAGCCATCAACGTTTGCGCAGAAAGTTTGATGGTTGTTTCGGTACAAGGGTTTTCTGTCCAGGGTACAGCCATCAACATTTGCGCAGAAAGTTTGATGGTTGTTCCGGTACAAGCTTCATGCTGTACCGGTACAAGCCCTGTTCTGGAACAAGCTGAAGCTATCCAGGGTACAGGAGCTTCGCAGAAAAATCTTCCGTCATGGTGTACCCTGGACAGCTTTCCTTGTTCCGGTACAAGGTGCTGATTTTGGAAAGAAACTTTCTAATCCTACTCTGTTTTGATTCTAAAGTCTATAAATAAGCTATAGGGGTTCTCTAATTGATTAAGCATCACAAGAATACATATTTGAGAAACCCTAGAGGCTCGGATTTCATCAAAAACCTATTTTCTACAAAAAGCCTCTTTTAGATCAAATCGAGATATTGAAATTTGATATTAATATGTCGATTTGATCTCCGCTTCGCTTGGAGTTCTATTCCCTGGTTTTCTACGATACTCCAAAGCGAAGGATCACCATATTCATGATATTCTTCATGGTGGCGTCGTGGATTCGGCGTATTTGACGGCGGTTCGTGGATTCGGATCGTGGGCTCGTGGATTCGAGTGGCGTCGTGGATTCGGCGTGATTGAAGCTTCGTGGATTCGAAGTGGAGGCGTTCGTGGATTCGGACGTGAGGGCGTGGACAACCCGGAGGGTAGCGCGAAGATTCATAGGAGGTTAAGAGAGGTTGAGTCCGTGGAGTCGGTAATCACCTTGTAATCTTTTCTCTTAGTGAATTATTTTTTCGCGTGTTGGTCCCGTGGGTTTTTCTCCAAGTTGGAGTTTTCCCACGTAAATCTCGGTGTGCTTTTTATTTTCCGCATTTATTTTTATTGCATCGAGATTTGTGGTTTTTGGCCGTTCACCTATTCACCCCCCTCTAGGTGATAGATACAATCTAGATAGATCCTTGGGCTCCTCAAAACTTTCAATTGGTATCAGAGCGGGATCTAGATAAATTGTTATCTAATGGCCGAAGGTGGTAACATTAATCGACCTCCGCTCTTCGACGGCACGAATTATGCCTATTGGAAAGTTCGCATGAGAGCTTTTCTAATTGCAATCGATGAGCGGGTTTGGAAAGCTATTGAATTCGGATGGAAACATCCTACCGAAGTTGTCGATGGTGCTACCGTCCCTAAACCACGAAACAAGTGGACTAAAGATGAAAACGAGTCATCTTCGTTTAATGGTAAAGGAATTAATGCTTTATTCAACGCTTTATCACAAACGGAGTTTACTCGGGTTTCGGCATGCGAAACGGCAAAAGAAATTTGGGATACTCTACAAATTACACATGAAGGTACTAGTTTAGTAAAAATTCAAAAGCTCCAAATGTTGACTAGTCAATTTGATTCTATTCGTATGGAGGAGCATGAATCTTTTACCGATTACTACACTAGGCTTCAAGATATCATTAATACATGTGCTAATTTGGGAGAGAAAATCCCGGATTCTAAAGTTGTTCGTAAAATTCTTCGAACTCTTCCGGAACGTTTTCGGGCTAAAGTAGCCGCGATCGAAACGGTCAAACATCCGGACGAGATGAAAGTAGAAGAATTAGTAGGAGCTTTACAAACGTATGAAATGACTTTTCCTACTAATCAATCTTCTTCCAAGTCTTCTTCTAAAAGCACAGGTGTTGCATTGAAATCTACAAAGGAGAAGGACGAAGACTCGAGTTCCGACGATGATTTATCAATTGCGGACTTTGAACAACAATTGGCGCTTCTCACGAAGAAGTTTCGTCGAAATTTTCGGAACAAGAATAGATTGGACAAGGCTTCATCGTCCAAGCGACAATCTTTGTCTAAATCATCTTCATCTTCAAAGTCTAAGGATAAAAACCGTGCAAAGTCTTCAAAGGAAAAGGATGAATTTGAAGGAGAGATCCAATGCTACAAATGTAAAGGTTTTGGCCACATTGCGACGGATTGTCCTTCGAAGAAGACGTATAGACAAAAGGCTATGCAAGCAAAGACGTGGGATGATTCAACATCAAGTGAATCATCGTCAAGTGACGAAGAAAAGAATGATCAAATTGCCTTATTTGCTAATACTCCTTCGTCGAATGTTGTGTGTTTATCCTCTTTTGCTACTAACTCCAATATTTCTCTTTCTTCACATGATTCATCGAGCAACAATGGCGAAAGTGAGGAGGAATCAAACGACGACGACATAGCGGAAGCGTACAATCAACTTCTTATTGAATCAAAGAAGATGGCTAAACTCAACAAGAAGTTGAGACGTCGTTTGTTGGAACTTGAGGAGGAAAACAACAACGTAAAGAATTTGAATAAGGTTCTTGAGGAGGAAAGGGATTCAAACTTGAAGATTAATTCGGACCTCCAAGAGAAGCTTAATGATGCGGAATCAACGATCAAATCTTCTAACGACAAGATTGGATTTTTGGAGCAACAATTTGATGAATCGCACAAGTCCAATCAAGTCTTGACCAACCAAGTTCGTCAACTCCAATCCGATCTTCAACAATTTTCTTCGGGATCAAAGAAGTTGGACAAAATGCTTGGATTGGGTCAAACGAGCAAATTGGGCCTTGGATATGAACGGACATATGTTGAGAAGGATCAAACGGCGACATCTAAAGTCTCAACAACTTTAAAAGGCAAAGTGTGTCATCGATGTGGCATCGAAGGACACATCAAAAGGAATTGCCCAAACAAAAATGGCAAGTCACAATCGGCAAATTCAAAACATCCATCGGCGTCATCTACTATTCGACATCCCCCACGGAATCAAAAGCAAAATAATTTAAGTCGAGTGCCTCAAAAGAATCGGACTTCTAAGCCTAAACGCCAAGTTCTACCTAAGCCTCAAGCGAAGAAAACACCAACGATTGATCAAAAATCTAAGCAAACGGCACCAAACGTCGACAAGCCGAGAAAACCAAAGATCCGACAAGTTTGGATCCGGAAAGGTGATATCTTTCCTTGCTCCTCGTCTTAGTCATTTTTGATCTTTAGTGTAATGCTTTGATTGGTGCTTGTTGCATAATTTTATTCATTGCATTACATGTTTAAATGATTTTTGGTGCTTTGAATTTTGTTTATTTAAAAATCATTTTGAGGAAAAGGTGTTTTGGAATTCAAAATTTTCGAGAAAGGAGATGATTGAGAATCTTTATTTTGAGGAGAGTTTTTTTAACGGGTTTAACTTCACAATCATATTAAGTTAAATTCATATTAATTATCGTTTTTACTCCACTTTTTATTATTTTGACGATAATTTAATATATGATTTCTTAATGCATATATTCATCAAAATTTTGAAATCAAATTTGATTTTTTGGTGATTAATTCATCTTGGTTGTGAGTGTTGGATATGATGAATGGATATTCTCTAATTGACTAAAATTCGTCAAAATTATTTTCAATTGTGAGATTGTCTAATTTAGGGGGAGTTTGAAATTGTTTAAAAATAAAAAAAGGAGAAAAAGAAACTCCTAAGTTTAAAAAGATGTGGAAAGAGTTACATCCAAAAGGAGTGTGAAAACTACCACCACATGTAGGAAAGAGCTACCACCCCGGTCGTCCGGCAAGTGTGTGAAGCTACCACATGAAGATTAAATTGAGTAACCGAAAAAGGTTGAAAAAAAATTGAATATTTTAGAATTTTCGGAGTTATAAGGTGGTAAGTTGAAAAGATGCTCAAAGAGCCACCCCCGGTGCCATATTAGTTAAATCTCTATTTTGAACGTGTTACGACAAATTGGTGTCAATTTTTGTTGAATTTCTAAAAATCATTTTTCATCAACTTACATCTTGATGGTTTTGAATCATTAAATTATTTTTGATAATGAAATTTTGATGTTTTGATGTATTTTGAAATTTTATAATATCTTATTGTCATTATAATGATTCTTGGAGTAAAAGCCTTAATTTATTTGAAATTAATTTAATTTGATGGATTTTTAAAGCAAATTTTTCGAAATCTGAGATCGTTCGTCGAGCTTAGTCTCTCTCTTTCACTGCATTTGCATTTTAGGATGATGTTTTAGTTTCAGTTCTGCTTGTTTTTTCTTTTAGGCCTGTAACTATGACTTGATTACGCTTATGTTTTTCTAGTATGTTTTCTCTCTTTATTTGCTTTCTTTTGGCAATTTTTGACAAAAAGGGGGAGAGCGTAGATGAAGGGGGAGAGCATGGATGAACAGGCAATGAACTAAGCAGAGGATGATGAGTTCAAGAACAAAGGGGGAGATGTGATCGAGATGTGAAGAACAAAGGGGGAGAAGGTATAAGAATTTAGTGCTAATTATTTTTTGAATGAATTGGTTTGCAGGAAATCAAGACTTCAAGACTCCTAGTTGCGTCTAAGTCATAGAGTCTGTTTTAGGAGTTTTGATGTAATTTTGGGTTTCATATTGTATTTGGATTACACGCGAGGGGTTCAGTGTTTTGGTGATGACATTGAACTTCGTTTTCTCTTTAAATTGTAATTTTCGAGTTTGTGTGAGTTTTGTCACGAAATTGCCAAAGGGGGAGATTGTTAAGGATTTTGTATTGGCAAGTTTCGTGAAGTGAGTCGGAGTCTTGAAGAATCGAAGCGAATTGACAAAGATCAAAGAATTCAAGATTTCGGAAAAATCAGAAAATACCTCACGACGTGAATCACGATGGTCAGGTAAAGTTTTAATTCATGTTATGGTGATTCATACTTAGTTATAGGCATTAGAATCATTTAATCAAAGTTTAGTTGATTAGAAAGTGCTTCGGAAGTGTACGGAACTCGAAACAATGCAAAATTCCAAAAATTGCATTGTGTACCGGTACAGCAATCAAGCCCGTACCGGTACAGCCACTGACTTGGTTTCGTATTTCTGTTCCGTCCTTGTGTAACCGGTGACAGCTTTTCGTGTACCGGTACACAGTGTAAAATCGTGAAATCTTTCTAATCCGACTCCAATTGATTCTAAAGTCTATAAATAAGCTATTGGGCTTCTCTAACAGATCAAGCATCACGAAAATACATATTTGAGAAACCCTAGAGGCTCGGATTTCATCTAAAACCTTTTTTCTACAAAAAGCCTCTTTTAGATCAAATCGAGATATTGAAATTTGATATTAATATGTCGATTTGATCTCCGCTTCGCTTGGAGTTTCTTTCTCTGGTTTTCTACGATACTCCTAAGCGAAGGATCACCATAATCATGATGCTCTTCATGACGACGTCGTGGATTCGGCGTATTTGACGGCGGTTCGTGGATTCGGATCGTGGGCTCGTGGATTCGAGTGGCGTCGTGGATTCGGCGTGATTGAAGCTTCGTGGATTCGAAGTTGAGGCGTTCGTGGATTCGAACGTGAGGGCGTGGACAACCCGGAGGGTAGTGCGAAGATTCATAGGAGGTTAAGAGAGGTTAAGTCCGTGGAGTCGATAATCACCTTGTAATCTTTTCTCTTAGTGAATTGTTTTTTCGCGTGTTGGTCCCGTGGGTTTTTCTCCAAGTTGGAGTTTTCCCACGTAAATCTCGGTGTGCTTTTTATTTTTCGCATTTATTTTTATTGCATCGAGATTTGTGATTTTTGGCCGTTCACCTATTCACCCCCTCTCTAGGTGATAGATACAATCTAGATAGATCCTTGGGCTCCTCAAAACTTTCACGCACTGCCTGGGGGGCGCGACCACCACCAGGCTAAGAACAGACTATGTGAGTAAGATCTGATCCCTCTTTAGAGGATTTCACTGAGAGACAATGTCAACTCTAACTAGCTCTTTATGCTAGTTTCACAATTTTATTTCTCGATGCTACCCAAATCTTTAATTAGAATGTCACCAAATTTTCTATTGTTATAGTCCATGCATTCATGGGGTTCTATGTCCAGAATCAATGTTCATAGGAAATCATATCTCCAAGTTCACTTGATCTAGTTCACATGACCCTAGATTCATTCACAACCTATGTTTCATAACACTAGGTTCATACCCATGCCACTCGATCTATACAATGTCCAACCTAGGTTTTCTTGCCTAGGTTCATAGTTCACATGTTCCCATGTTTCTTTTTACCGTTGAGGTTTCTAATCAACGAGAATTATCGACATCCATATAGCTTGGACTATAGTATATTCACTTCATATATGATTAGACCTATGCATCCACTATTCACTTTTATGTGTCGATAATTGTTCACATGTCATATTCAATTTACATGCCCTTGGCATTTACAGGTTTTGCATTTACGTATCATATATTCGCTCCTATAAGGATAAGGGTGAGGATTAAGAGTGAAAAGACCAAATTGGCCTTTTAACTAAGCAACTAGTGTTGCTGCTGCTTGCTGTACCGATACAGCATGATGGTTGTACCGGTACACTTAACAGGGCAATGCCCATTTTGGCTTCCCACAATCACATCATGTGATTTCATTCCACTTTCAAGTTTCTACAGCAATTCCCATAGCTTTCACGTTCATATATCGACAATTACATGTATTTAGCGCGCTCTACAATATATTCATGTGCCTCTAGCATGTTCATTACCATACATCATCTAGTATGGAATTCACATTCATATATAGATATATTCTTATGTCTCTAGCCTGCATTTTCATATATGTTCAGTCTTTTGCAACTAGTATTCACAATTCACGCATTCATTTTAGTAAACAGAAACTAGTACTAAACATATATGCGTCAAGGGAAACCTTACTTTACTTTGGCATGGAAGTGACCTAATCACTTCGGTAGAGCACAACCCACCTTTACTTGGTACTGGAATGAGAGAAATCCACTTCTCGCACTTTTCCCGCGACCCGCGCTCTTGACACTTGTCGTCGAAAATGCTCTTTTGGCGATATCTTCGCGTAGGAGCGACGGATTGCCGAACCGACTTCGCCAGCGCGTTTCTTTTACCCCCAATTAGGTTTGTACGTGGTCAATTTCATGTTAGGCCTTCTATCCTGCAAAAGTGCATTATCGGGGTCAGTTTCCATAAACGCCCGTTTAAATGCAATTTCACAATTCAAAAGAGTAATTCAACTCTTTACTAGCTCAAGAACTTCAAAACGATTAGTTTAGAAGTTTCTCATCAATCCCTAATAAAGAATTATTTCAATTCCTTCTTTTCTTTCATTTCTTCTTATTCCTTTCTTTTCTTTTCATTCTTTCTTTCTTTTCTTTTCTTTTCTTTCTTTCTTTCTCTTCCCTGCAGGTTTGCTTTTTCTTTCTTTCTTTTCTTTCTTTTCTTTCTTTCTTCCATTTTTTTCTTTTCCTACTGCTTGTTCTCTTTCTTTCTTTTCTTTATTTTCTTTCTTTCTTTTCTTTCCCTGTTTTCTTTCCCTGCAGCAGCTTCTACTGCTGCTTCTGCTGAAGCTGCTGCTGCTACTCCTGCGCATGCTGCTGCTGCTGACTGCTGCTGCTCCTGCTAACCTGCTTCTGCTGCTGCTGAACTGCTAATGCGCAAGCTGCTGCTGCTGAAGCTCCTACTGCTGCTGCGCAAGCTGCTGAGCTGCTGCTGCTACTCCTGCGCATGCTGCTGCTGCTGCTGCTGCTGAACTGATTGCTGCTGAGGCTGCTGCTGCTGAGCTGCCTGCTCCCTGCGCAAGCTGCTGAAGCAGCTGCTGCTGACTACTGAAGCCACTGCTGCTGAGGCTGCTGACTGCTCAGCAGCTGAGCTGCTGCTGCTAAGGCTGCTAGCTACTGCTGCTAAGGCTGCTGACAGCAGCTACTGAGGCTGCTTCTACTGCTACTGCTGCTGAAGCTAACTGCTGCTGAGGCTGAACTACTGCCAGCAGAGGGAAAGAGAAAAGGCCATAGCAAAGAGAGCGAGAGAAATAAAAGTCGCACCTTTCTTTTTCTTCTTTGTTTTTCTTCTTCTTCTTTTTCTTCTTCTCTTTTCCCTTCTTTTCTTTTCTCTTCTCTGCTCTTTCTCTCTCTCTACGTATGCAGCATGAAGAGGGGGAGATAATGATCGAAGTTCCCTGGCAGGGAACTTAGTGGAAATCCACTAAGCATGCTGAAATTACCATAATGCCCCTCGACTTAAGTCCGTTGCGCAACTCGGATCAAATACCTTTCGTAGGCTCTTCCGAAAGTTCGATTGAGCTCAAATTTGGCAGGAATGTTCGTTTTTACTTATCAAGTCCACTGAAATTTTAACATTTCAGTTTCGACCCCGTTTGGTCACTGCGAACTGTCCCGAACTGTAATCTTTATCAGATAACTTCCAGATGCTATTTCTCTCTCTACAGGTGTCAGAAAAATCTGAAACTTCAAATCTAGCCTCATAAAAATATTCCTAACATCTCTGCCAATTTTCATAATTTTCTGATACTGTGCATTTTCTGCTAATTTTCTCAGTCCCGTTCTTTATAGAAAATTCTAAAGTTTTCGTTTTCACTCTGATTTCACCCAAACATATCCAAAAGATACCAAGGGACCTTCATAAGATACCAATTTAGTTTGGAAGCAATTCCTTTTTATTTTGACATTATTTAAGCCGTATTAGCAATAGAATCGGCTCCAATTTCATTACATGGCAGCAATTTCCCCATTTTGCACTACCACTTCGCACTGAACACTTCAAAACCCTTTGAAAACACACCCTTGGCTTTTCCAAAACTTCACAATTGATTCGGAGATACCACAATTTATCCTCACGCCTTTCTTTAATTCTTTTAATCAAAGCTGGCGTCGGAAATCCGAAATTCTCTTTACACTTTGTTTCGCGCCCAATTTGCGCCGAAACACTTGTTTATCTCCAAAATTCATTCCAACGCATCACAAATCACTCTGGGATGATGTCCAACTAGCTCAATCCTCACTTTGACCCTCTAGGTCAAAGTTGACATCGCAACTCCGAGTTTCCATATGTTACACCGGGATTGCCACCGGATCGGGAAGTCGAGTTCGTCATTGACTTGATTCCCGGGGTGGAACTAGTTTCGAAGGCTCCGTATAGAATGGCACCTGTGGAGCTAGTATAGTTGAAAGTGCAACTTCAGGACTTGCTCGATAAAGGCTTTGTGAAGCCGAGTGTGTCACCATGGGGAGCTCCGGTGCTATTTGTGAAGAAAAAGGACGGCACACTTCGACTCTGCGTAGATTATCGCGAGTTGAATAAAGTAACGGTCAAGAACAAGTACTCGTTGCCAAGGATTGACGACTTATTCGATCAGTTGCAAGGGTCAAAAGTGTATTCGAAGATTGATGTCCAATCGGGGTATCATCAATTAAAGATTAGACCGAAGGATGTGCACAAGACGGCTACCATACGCGGTATGGCCATTATGAGTTCATGGTAATGCCGTTTGGGCTTACTAATGTCCCGGCAGCATTTATGGACTTGATGAATCGAGTCTTTAGACCGTTGTTGGACCGGTACGTCGTGGTGTTCATAGACGACATGTTGGTCTACTCAAAGAGCGAAAAAGAGCATGAAGAGCATTTGAGAGCGGTGTTGCAAATACTCCGACAAGAGAAGCTCTATGCTAAATTGAAGAAATGTGAGTTCTGGTTGACGGAGGTCACATTTTTGGGCCATGTGGTATCGGGCAACGGAGTGTCAGTAGACCCGAAGAAAGCTGAGGTGATCAAGGATTGGCCTCACCCGACGAGTGTAGCGGAGGTCCGCAGTTTCCTTGGACTTGCGGGCTACTACCGGCGGTTCGTGGAGGGGTTCGCTAAAATAACCACTCCGCTAATGCGCCTCACTCACAAGGGAGTAAAGTATGGAGCGACGATTGCGAACGGAGCTTCGAGGAATTGAAGAACAGGTTGACATCAACCCCGGTGCTTGCGTTGCCAACTCCGGGGAGACCTTTGTAGTGTACAGTGATGCCTCGTATGTGGGTCTCGGGTGTGTACCTATGCAAAATGGGCGGGTCATTGCTTATGCTTCTCGCCAATTGAAGAGCTATGAGAAGAACTATCCGATTCACGACCTTGAGTTAGCCGCGGTGATCTTCGCGCTAAAGCTATGGAGGCATTACTTGTATGGGGAACATTGTGAGGTGTACACCGATCACAAGAGTCTAAAGTACTTGTTCACCCAGAAAGAGTTGAATATGCGGCAACGGCGGTGGTTAGAGTTGTTGAAGGACTATGATGTCATTATACTATACCACCCGGGGAAAGCCAATGTCGTGGCCGATGCATTGAGTAGAAAATTGGCGGATAACTTAGCGACGGCAATTACGCCTCAACCGCTATTGCAAAAGAAAATGCAACGACTTGGGTTGGAAGTAGTAGCGCCGGGTGTGCTGGCAATACTAGCCGCGTTGATCGTGCAACCGATGGCACACTCCGATTTCGAAATCCCTATCTCCAAAAGGTTCGAGGCGAAGCTGAAAGCGGTAGTGCCGAAAATTTTGGCATTGGAACCGATGGCACACTCCAATTTCGAAATCGTTGGTGTGTGCCTAAAGATGATGAGTTGCAAAGGGCGATCATGCAAGAAGTGCACCAATCTCCCTATAGTATACACCCCGCCGGCACTAAAATGTACAAGGATCTAAAGATGCATTATTGGTGGCCGGTCATGAAAAGAGATATTGGAGAATTTGTGGCACAATGTCTCACGTGCCAACAAGTAAAAGCGGAGCGCCGATTTTTGGCGGGAAAGCTGCAAAGTCTATCAATACCCGTTTGGAAATGGGAGGATATAGCGATGGACTTCATCACCGGTTTGCCTCGATCACAAGGCGGATATGATGCAATATGGGTAATAGTGGACCGATTGACAAAATCGGCGCACTTCTTGCCAATACACACTACGTGATCGGGGGACAAGCTAGCTCAAGTTTACCTCGACGAGGTTGTGAGACTTCATGGGGTCCCGGTGTCGATTGTGTGAGATCGAGACCCCGGATTCACATCTCATTTTTGGAAGAGCTTACAAGATGCGTTAGGCACACGGCTCGACTTCAGTACAGCGTTTCATCCTCAGACTGATGGACAGACGGAGTGGACGATACAAATCCTTGAGGATTTACTTCGAGCATGTGTGCTTGATTATAAAGGAAGTTGGAACGATTTCTTGCCGATGGCGACAAGCGAAGAAAGGACTTAGAGTTCGCGGTTGGAGACCGTGTATTCTTGAGAGTGTCGCCGATGCGAGGAGTCAAACGATTTGGAGTCAAGTGAGATAAAGAACAATGACAATGGCTAAAGTTAATGTAATGTGTGGCATTGAGAACAAAGAATAGAGATAATGTAAAGAGTGGCATAAAGAATATGTAATGTTAAAGAACAATGTTTGCTAGAGTTAGCAAAATAAATTAATGTAAAGAACACTAGAGGTAGTGTAAAGTCAATGATTGAACTATATATCCTTAGAGTTAAGGATTGATCATACTTGCTATGAGTTCCGTGCTCGAGGGCGGTCACTCCCCCTCGGGAGATGCGCTCCGGAGTTTTTGCATCATAGGTTGGAGTAAACCCAAGGACGGTTTTAGCGGGAGGAAGCTGAGTGGCCCGCGATGATGGACTTAATGTGAAGCAAGTTAATGTGGTGAAACCCCCGGGTTAGCCGTGAGATTAAAGAACAAAGAACAAAGAATAAAGAACAAAAGAATTTGCATAATCTGCATACTTTATGTATTGAGCATATTTCTTGCTTTATTGTTCAGGCATATTAGCATCATGATTTTAGTTTGATTACTATTCCTGCTTATCCTTTCTATTATGCCTGAGTTAGTCCTAGTGGGAAAGTCGGTGAGATTGGGGCCGAACCCACTGGAAACTTCGTTGTAGTTCTCACCCCACTATTCCACAGAGTCGGAACCGAGCGAGCCGGCGAGCTACCACGGGAAAGGTATCGCGCCTTAGCCAGAGGCCACCGAGTCAAATTTACATTTTACATTTTGCTATTAGAGTACCCTATGATCACCTTTTGTATTTGATGACTAGTGATGTATTAAGCAAAGAAACAATGTAAAGTTTTTATATTTTTGGAGTAAATATAATGTAAAAAAGAAATGATGCAATGTAATGTAAAGAATCAAGAATGTAAATGAATGTGCAAGTTGGATGAAATGTATATGATCGAAACTGAATCATAATACTTGAGTAGTTGTTAATTTCTATTTCTTTCACTCTTGGCTATTGCTTACCCTCGAGTAAGCCTTAGCGTTTGCTTCCGCAAGTACTTTTCTTTTATTTGAAATTGTACACGTGATGAGCCTTGGGCGGACAGGGAAAACTCTGTCCGTTCGGCGTCTGTTCGACGTGCTCGGGCCGGCCCAAATTGGTATCGGTCCCGGGGCGTGACATGAAGTGTTAAATGGAACACCCATGTAACTGCCATATCTATATGTCCACTTCTATATGGTAGGCTTTGCTTGTGTAGCTATAGCTTAAAATGGAACAGTTATACAGCTCTCCGAAATATCTGTAGAGCTAAAGGGCCTACCAATATACCTACCACACCCATATGTCCACTTATAAATAAGCCTCCTACTTCACATCCCTCCTCCTCTAGAATACTATTGTGCTCATTCCTCATCCCTAATTATTTTTTGCTCATTCTTATAACTAGACATCTATCATGTCGATCCCGAACTCCACCCGACCAAGATTCAACTACTGTTTTATTCCATTTTGCAATAAATACTTAGATACTAATATTTTGTACGATGGTGCAGCTAAAGTGAATATTGTATCCTCCGACACTGAAGATGATGGCATGATGGATCGCGTAACTCGTCTACTAGCGGAGCGGTTTGGTGGTGATCCCCGCGATTATGAAATTGTACATTGTCCTGACGGCGGCGACTATGTAGTATTCTTTCCTACCGGCAAGATTCGGGATAAAGCTATCCGTCGTTCGCCAATTCAGTCCTACAAACTCACAATTAGTGCCGTGCCGTGGGAATACAACCTTGGTGAACGCCGGCATAGATTTCGGTATGATGTATGGATCCGTTTGCATGGCTTACCACTCCAGTGCAATAGGTATGAAGATTTACAAACTATTATTTCAAGTTTTGGAGAATTTATAGGTGGAGATGAGAGAAGCCGGCTTCGTCAAGATGTAAGGTTCTATCGGTTGTTGATCAAATGTGCTGACCTCCTAATGATTCCTGAATGTATTACGCTCGTGTTGGGAAATCGGGAATGAAAAATAAATGTTGAAGTAGAGTCATGGGAATATCACCACTGGACCGGCAGTCCTTAATGTGCTGCCAATGTCACCTAACTGTGCGTTTTGCGGTGGTATATTTCGCAAGAAAGCAGTTATAATTTTATTATTTTGATTACTGGTGTGTACATGCAGTGACATCATGTACACTTATTGTGTCGTACTATATTTATTAGTAATATTTATACGTATATGGTGTATCCCTCTATATTTGTAACTTTATATTTTCGTCATTCTATCATTACTCTTGGAGCCATGTGGTTATAGTGCGTTAATTAAATCCACATTTTATTGTAATCTCGTGTTACAAGTTATGCTGTGTACATCTCTATTATTGTAATGTCAAAACTATATATGTAATGTGAGTTTTCTTTAGCACATTGCAGAAAAAATTCGGATTATTTATAAGTTTGCCACGGTACATGTGTAGTGCCCACTTGTGTAGTGCCTGCGCTGCTGTCGGAGCTATAGCATAGAATGAAACAGTTGTAGAGCTCACAGGTACATCTGTAGTGTTAATAGGCACACCCATATAACTGTCACTTTTATAGGGTAGGCTTTGCTTTGTAGTTATAGAATATAATGGGACAGTTGTAGAGCTCACAGGTACATCTGTAGTGTTAATGGGCACACCCATATACCTGTCAATTTCATAGGGTAGGCTTTGCTTTTGCAGTTATAGAATATAATAGGACAGTTGTAGGGGACACATGTACATCTGTAGTGGTAATGGACACACCCATATAGCTGCCACTTAGAATGGGTAGGCTTTGCTTTTGCAGTTATAGAATAGAATTAGACAGTTGTAGGGGTCACATGTACATCTGTAGTGGTAATGGGCACACCCATATAGCAGCCAATTTCATAGGGTAGGGAAAGCTTTGGCACATTGCAGGAAAAAATATAAATATTTACAAGTGTGCCACGGTACATGTGTAGTGCCTACTTTTCTATGCTAGATGTACACTTTTCTATACTAGGCCTTACATGCCACTTTCATAGGGTAGGGAAAGCTTGTCCACATTGCAGAACAAAACAAAAATATTTATGAGTGTGCCACGATACAGATGTAGTGCCCACTTGTATAGGGTTAGCGTTGCTACTGCAGCTATAGCATAGAATGGAACAGTTGTAGAGCTTACAGGTATATCTGTAGTGTTAATAGGTACACCCATATAGGTACCGCTTTCATAGGGTAGGCTTTGCTTTTGCAGTTATAGAATAGAATAGGACAGTTGTAGAGGCCACATGTATTCTCTAGTGTTAATGGGCACACCCATATACCTGCCAATTTCATAGGGTAGGAAAGGCTTTGGCATATTGCAAAATATAGAAACATCTATAGATAGTCCAGTCCTTACATACTTGCCTTACTGAAAATCTGTCTTATTGAAAATCTCTTTGAATCCACATTATATTTCCATAGATTACAATTATTTCATTATCCTTTAGTAGTTATCATGTTTACCACTAATTCCTCTCGTCCCAGCAACACTTACTGCTTCATCCCCTGTACTCATGACTATGTAGATACTGATGGCTTAGTGAATCGTGCAGCAAAAGTAACTATCGTTGGCAACGAAAGTGATAACGACTGCTCACAGATTGCTGTAGCTGGTCTGCTTGCACAACGGATAGGTGGTCGACCCTCAGATTTGCAATTTGCAGAAGCTGGTGTAGGAAGTTATATCGTTTTCTTTCCTACAGAGAAAAGCCGTCAGAAAACTATTCGTCGTTCCCCAATAAGGAACGACATATTAACAATCACAGTCACTCCATGGGAAGCCAGTCGTCATACAGCCACATCAACATTTCAATACTACGTATGGATTCGCCTACGGAATTTACCGCTCTATTGCCATCAGTATCAAGAGTTAACTACTATTGTGTCGAGTTTTGGCAGATACCATGTCACATCCCCGCCCCGACCCCGCTGCCAATTTGGCACGGTTCGAGCGCGGTGGCGCGACCGCCGAGCGGGCCGAGTTTCCCCTGCCCGCCCAAGGCTAAACGACTAGATTGTGTACAACAAGTCCCCAGGATCAAAGACTTGATAGCATACACAATCAAGCAACTACAACGATAGCACAAACAGTGCTAGAATCAACAAGAGCAAGCGATACAAGTAAAACATACAAGTATACAAAAGAGATAAACTTAACTAATTTAAGCATAATTGAAACCATAAGCCTCTTTCAATATCATTTAAATTTGAAACCTTGATATAACTTGCATTCTTTTTCCAAAATGTAAATACATCAATCACTCTCCAAAACCTCACCCTATACAACATCTACTCTCGAAATGTAAAAGCATAAGTACATGGTAGAGCTAATGCAAGTAGGTAAGCAAACTATCAACCGATATCTCTAGGGCGCTATGCCCTTACCACGATCCGCTGAAGACCCGCTGGGTGCAGTCGAGCTCGTACCTGTACCCCCAAAACCACACGGGGGTGAGAACTACGAATAGTTCCCAGTGGGTTCGGCCGCCGACTCCGCCGATCTACCCACTATGTAATATACCAGATTTTGGTATAAAAATAAAAGTAAATAAAAATAGTGTGAGATACTATTTTTATTTGGTTTTTTAGAAACAAAGTATAAGTCTATAATGACTTGTACTGAAATCGGAATGAAAACAGAAGATTTATAATTTTCTGTTGAAAACGAGACAGATAAATTAGCAAAAAATATAGAGTCTCAGAAAATTATGAAAATTGGAGGATAAGTCAGAAATATTTTTATGAGGCTAGATTTAAAGTTTCATATTTTTCTGACACCCGAAAGTTGAGAAATAAAATCCGAATCTATCTGATAAAGATTACAGTTCGATACAGTTTTCGGTGACCAAACGGGGTTGAAACTGAAAACTTAAAATATATTCTTGTTCGGTACGTTAAACCGAATATGACTGTCAAATTTGAGCTCAAACGAATACTCTGAGAGCTCCGGCGAAAGATATCAGATTTTAAGTTGCCCGAAGTGAATAGTGTTTTTGGAAGCTTGCATGCCTGCAGGTCGACTCTAGAGGATCCCCGGGTACCGAGCTCGAATTCGCCCTATAGTGAGTCGTATTACAATTCACTGGCCGAGAGAAAAATCTCTCTCTACACCAAAGAGAGGATTGGAGAAGAAAAGGAAGAAAAATTGAAGCAAGTTTGGAGAAGATTAGAGTAGCTTGAAGTTGAAGCTCTCTCTAATGGTGGAAGCAAGCTTTCCAATAGTGGATTTAGCTTGATGTGAATGGTGGTCTAAGGTGAGATCTCATAATTTAAGCTAGGATTTGGTTTAATCCTTAATGCTTAGTGTTCCAATAGCCTCTAATGTGTTGATTAGCATGTTAAATCCATTTAATTTGGGTTAATTGGAGCATGTGTAGAGGCTAGGTTTATAATGATAGATCTTAAGAGCTTTAATTATATGCTCTAAGAATGGATTTAGAGGAATCCTTAGATGCTAAATGGATGACTATTGCATGAATTAAGGGATCATATGATGAATTCTTGCAATAGTGTATCTTAAGGCTCAAAAATGGGATTTTGTAAAATAGTAGGGTTTGATCTCATTTGACCCTCCGTAAACCTAATTGCTAGGTAAACGAACGCGTTGGCGAAGTCGGTTCGGCGATTCGTCGAGCCGTTGCAAAGTTATTAAAGAAACGGATGTTTAGGCTTCGTTTCCGCCTGGAAGGCCGAGGCGACTTCCAAAAATCATGAGGTTGGATCTGAAGCATCGTGGTAGCATGCCGAAGAGCTTCTGCACTTAAAACTGCGAAGCGGACGCTCTTGTAGCGCAACTGTAAGATTGGGCCCTTAGCGGGTGCTGAGTGTCGCAGGTAGCGAACCGGGCGGCTAAAAATCCCGAGAAATTTATCATAGCACCTTAGAGGACCTACGAGGTGGGTGGTGCTTTCCAAACTCATTGAAATTCTCTCTATGCCTAATGTGTCATTCTTTGAGCATATGTTCTATATATTGTTGCATGCATTTTAGGGTAAAGTAATGATGAAATGTGATGATTGCATGATTGTGAGCACAACTTGCATAATGAGATGGTTGAGAACCTAATAATGTCAAAACCCTAGATGTATGCATGATAGAAAATGTGAGCACCCAAAGTGAGCAAAAGAACAGAGTGACACTGTGACATAGATCGAGTGGCATCTAAATAATGTAAAGTAAAGTGACACTAGAGTTAGTGTGAAGCAAAGAATCGAAGTGATATAAAGAATGATGACGATCACTAAAGCTAAAGCAAAGAGAGCAATAAAGAACGTGTAAAGCTAAAGAATGTGATTGCTAGAGTTAGCAAAAGTAAAAGAAATGCAAAGAGCAATGATTGCTAGAGTGGCAACATAAAGTGATGTAATGAACACTAGAGTTAGTGTAAAGTCAAGATTGAACATACAATCCTTTGAGTTAAGGATTTCGATCATGCTTGCTATGAGTTCCGTGCTCGAGGGCGGTCGCTCCCCCTCGGGCGATGCGCTCCGGAGTTATGCATCCGGGTTGGAGTAGACCCGTAAGGACGGTCCTAGCTGGTGAGTACCTGCGATGATGGACTTAACGTGAGGCAAGTTAATGTGGCGAAACCCCCGGGTTAGCCTTAATGATTAAAGAGCAAAGAACAAAGAATAAAGAACAAAGAGTAAAGTGAAAAGAACTAAAGAACATGCATAATCTGCATCTATTAATGTTGAGCATATTCCTTGCTTTTGTTCAGGCATATTAGCATCATGTTATAGATTGGTTACTATATCTTACTTATCCTTTCTATTATGCCTGAGTTAGTCCTAGTGGGAAAGTCGGTGATGTTGGGGCCGAACCCACTGGGAACTCTGTTGTAGTTCTCACCCCACTATTCCACAGAGCCGGGACTGAGCGAGCCGGCGAGCGACCGCGGTAAAGGTATCGCACCGTAGTCAAAGGCCACCGGAGTTGGGTTACATTTTGTTAGTAGTTTACCCCTTTTATCATCTTTGTATTTGATGATTTAAGATGTTGATGTGTAAAGCAAAGTAAAGAAAAGAATGTAATGTTCATTTTGAGGTAAATGTAATGTAAAAGAAATGATGAAAGAATGTAAAGATTTTGGATGTACAAGTTGGATAGATACAACGTATGTGATCAAAATGAATCATAGTACTAGTTGAATGTTTAGTTTTCCTTTCTTTCACTAATGGCTATTGCTTACCCTCGTGTAAGCCGTTTGTGCATGTTTCCGCTAGTGCATTTCAATTCTCTTGAAATTGTACACGTGATGAGCCTTGGGCGGATAGGGGAAACTCTGTCCGTTCGGCGTCTGTTCGACGTGCTCGGGCCGGCCCAAATTCGTATCGGCTCCGGGGCGTGACACACTAGGTCTCAAGCAGGCACAGATAGAAGTATATGCAATATATAATTAAAGCCGTAAGGAAAGCAGGTAAGGAAACTAAGCAGCTAACTATGCCTCAATCTGATATCATGATGTATGAGCAATAAATAAAGCTGAGTAGAAGGCTACTATGAACATCAACAAGCTATATAGGCAACTATTATAAGCAACAAGTAAGCTACTATGAACAACAAGTAATGAATATGACTCAATGGGTGACCAAATCTCTGAGTGAACTCGGGTTCACAAGCATATCTCACGTGTAAGTCTCGTAGCGGGGAAAAGTCTCACAGAACTACATCCCGAGACCGCCTGCGGACAGCACACAGACCGTCCAGACAGCACACAGACTGTCTCTCGAGTGACCAGCCTCCGGAGTGCACAGCTTGTGGGGAGCGACCCCTAATCAAGCGCAGACAGGCTAAGTGAGCATGATCAACTCACAAACAACAACAACCTACCCTCTAAGGGCAATCTCAGCATGGAATCAAGGTGTACTTGTACCCAATCTCATAGTGTTTAAACTACACTAAGGTTCTCATATCATAGGCTGACACTAATCAAATGCCACTCATCATAGTTTTTCTAACTAGATGCCACTTGTTATAGTTTTCTAAACTAGATGCCACTCGTCATTTAGACTCGTCATCAACACTAGTTATATCATACTAGTTCTTTAGCAACATAAACATTAATTATCTCATATAGGGTTCTCATCATATATCATCATGCATACTAGCTCATCAATAATTCAACCGAGTTTATTTATAGCTACTAGCATGCAAATATAAGCAATAACAATCACTTTCTAACCCTATATGAACATGCACAATATGCAATAAGATCATTATGAAATACTTAGACATAGAAGGTAGCCCGATTGCTTCGGGATGGTCACCACCCACCTTTGGTAGCACCGAAAGCTAGAAAACGCGTTCTTTAACGCCGCTTGACCTTGTTGGGCTAAACCCAAACCTAGAGCACTCAACTTAGCGATATCTTCGCGCTCGCTTTTCGTATCGTCGAACCGTCTTCGCCTACGCGTTCGGGAGCATAGAAATTAGGTTTCTAACCACTCAAAAGAGATCAAAACCTAACATTTTCGAAAACCCCAAAATCAAGCCCTAGGTTTAGCACCCAAGGGAACCCATGGTTTCTAGCTTCATTGTGAGCTAAATCCATATTCTCTAAGCTTATTAGGTTCCATTTGAACCATTAGAAGCATCAAAATCCTCTAAACCCTAGAAATCCAAAAACTAGGGTTGAGGCCTACCTTAGGTTTTGCTCCAAAAAAGGCCCAAGCTTGATGGAGAGGAGGGAGAAGGGCTTTATCTTCTTCTCCTTGATCTTCTCTCCCTTTTCTTCCTTCTCTTCTTCTTCTTTCTTTCTCTTTTCTTCTTCTCTTTTCTTTTCTCCTTCAACCGGTTAGAGGAGAGAGAGAGAGAGAGACTGTGAGAGTGAGAGAGAGAGAGGCTGTGTGTCACGCCGCGGGACCGGCTGAGGCCCTCCCGGTAGCGTGCCCAGACCCGCCATATGTCTACACATATAAGGCGTCTACAGCAAAAGCGGAAGTAAAGCAGGAGATAGAACAAATAAAAGTAGCGAAATAACTAGCAACTACTGATATCAGAGCAAGTAAAGTTCTATTCATCTACACCAAGGTAAAGTAAATAAAGCTAGTCAAACAAAGATAACCATAAGTAGTACAAAAATGGTGGTCTCTATACATATACGGGTACAACTCTCAACCTCTCACAAAAGAAAACACGAGAGGTAGACCACCTATCGAACGATCCCTCGGTAAGCACGCTAGCCCGAGGCGATACCCTTTCCGCGATCCCTGGCCTCTCCCTGCGTGGAAGGCTCTGAAAAACATCGAGAAAAAGAGGGCGTGAGAACTATAATTTATAGTTCCCAGTGGGCAATTACTGACCTCGTCATCGCACCATAGGCCCCAAAAAGAAAGCGGGTAGTTATATAAGCAACATTAAGATTAGTAACAACTGTAGAAAGCCATATTAGAAGTGCTAATCATTGTTAATGTAAGCTGAGCCGGGTGATGTAATCTCGTATCAAATGGCTAATATGTTATGATACTCATTGCGCTTAACGTGATAACACGTAAACCTCACGATGCATGTTGTCTGCATAAGGTAACACTATTCAAACATCGAGTCCTATATTGCCATATGAAACCGGCAAGTATACTAATGTGCAAATGCATATCAGAGCATGGTCACGTAAGTCACTACGATCTATCGCAGAGTGTTGACAATATACCATTACGTGTTGATTTCCATTCCAATTTAGGGATACCAAGGTCCCTAGTCCGTGCTTGTGCCGCCGGACGTATGTGGTTAGCCGACTTCTAACATGGAATGTGTCTTTGATCCCATCGACCCGTAGTTTCAATACGCACGAAGCGAACGTAGTTCGGATAGGCCTTAACTCCGGAGTGCCGGCTTGTAGGGAGCGACCCTCACAAGCATGTGCGAATGAGCACAAATGGCAAACAAGCAAGGTCACTGTCTCAAATACTCTATCCGCATATCTCTACGTGATGTCCCAGCACTCACTTGCTTAGTGCCTCTTTATGACACTTAAGCATCATACTGATCAAGCTCAATTCTTGTTCTATGTTTCATTTAAACATTAACACTAATGACTACTATAGCCCGGGCCCAATGCCTCTTTATGACATTGGCCCAATTCTCAAATAGTTCAAGTTCTCAAGCCCTCTCTAGGCTTCTAAAATTCCTAATGTCCCAATTGGCATATAGGTTAAATGCAAGAGAGCAAGATCTATTTTCATAATAGGGATCATGGTTCCCAATCATAACTAGAATGCTAAGTCTCACATGCATGCACTCTACCACATAGGGGTCTAAAATTTCACTATACATAAGATATGCATGTTAAGCATTCTAAAATTCATATTAAATATATTTAACATGGAAATGCATGAATTTCTATTTTACGAAACATATTTGCCAAATATGAGCATTTCTCATATCATAGGCTAGGTCAAACCCACCGAAC
>NW_017890968.1:0-28749 GCF_001540865.1 Ananas comosus
TAGAAGGAAAGAAGTAGCAAATATTGTTTTAGACTTCTCGGTTAGGACAGCAACCACCTATACCCCCGAATTCCTTGGATTGCCACAAGGTGCTTGGCTTCAAGAAGGTGGACCCGAACTAGCTGGCGAGGGCGTCGTGATTGGTTTTATTGATACCGGAATTGATCCGACCCATCCAAGCTTTGCCGATGGCCTTTCTACAAATCATTACTCTATTCCGTCCCACTTTTCGGGTATTTGTGAAGTTACACGGGATTTTCGATCCGGTTCCTGTAACAGAAAGCTTGTGGGGGCTCGCCATTTTGCAGCTTCTGCAATAACCAGGGGGATCCTCAATGCTTCTATGGATCATGCTTCACCATTTGATAGTGATGGCCATGGAACGTAAGTAATGTTCTAGTATACGACGCATTAGTTGACATATCTTCTAAAGTTAATTTACCACCTGGGAAAAAAGAATCCAAGTCAGCACCATTCCTGAAGTTCGGTAACATCGCAATTTTTTGACATTCCAATTGTAACGAATATTCTGAGATTGGTGTCATTTTTGGCGAGTAGAGTAATGAAGTACTTGACTGTTATGCAGAACAAACTTGAGGTGCTAAATTGTTAAAATTCGAACGTTGAGGATGTATCGAACTTCGGGGATAAATTTTCTCGAGAAATATCAAACTAATTGTAAGCTATGCTGTAGATTTTAACATTTTTTGTTGGGCAAAAAAAACACAGGAACTAATTTGCCAAAGCATCTAATTTGGTTAATCCACAGTACTTTGAAATTATTTACTAATAATAATAAGTTTTGTACAGACATACGGCATCCATTGCAGCAGGAAATCATGGGATTCCCGTTATTGTGGCTGGGCATCACTTCGGGACTGCGAGCGGCATGGCCCCTCATGCACAGTAATAACTAGTTTCCACTCTAATACTTTACAATTTAACTAATTACCTTTCACTTATATACTGATCTTAGCCGTTATTTCAGCATTGCTGTTTATAAAGCTCTTTACAGAAGCTTTGGAGGCTTTGCTGCTGATGTTGTTGCTGCCATAGACCAGGTAAATTTGACAAGGGCATACGCTGCGGAATTAATGTTGGCGCACAATTAAATATTGCAAATAAAGAAACTTATTCATGTGCTTCCATGAAATGACATGAATACTTTGTATTGTTTTTTCCAATCATTTTTTAGCAATATTTTAACTTCTTTACAAAATTTTGAGGTCCATAGAGCACAAAATTACAGACAATAATAATTTCCATTTTCTGTACACTTATTGTCAATTTTTATTCACAGGCAGCTGAAGATGGTGTTGATATAATAAGCTTTTCCATCACTCCAAATCGACGCCCTCCTGGAATAGCAACATTCTTCAATCCTATAGATATGGCATTGCTTTCGGCAGTAAAAGCCGGAATATTCATCGTGCAAGCGGCAGGAAATACTGGGCCTTCGCCCAAAAGCATGTCCTCCTTTAGCCCGTGGATTTTTACTGTCGGTGCTTCTTCTCATGATAGGATCTATAATAATTATCTGGTACTAGGCAACAATCTAACCATTTCAGGAGTGGGACTTGCTCGTAAGCTTCCAATTCATAATTATCTTCTTGTATAGTTATCTCCTTTTTATCTTGTTCTTTCCTTTTATTCTCTCTTTTTGCTAAATTTTGTAGATTTTCTTAAAACTTGAGGTTAATAAGAAATTTAGGTCTTGGAATTCTATGCTCATTTCGTTTAACTCAGAATTTTAATTCTCCGTGATGTGGAGGCCACGTCTTCTTTCAGACAGTAGACTAGGAAAGGACTTGTTGACTAACCAGGATAAACTTCATGGACTAAATTGTTCAAATTGAAACTTAGGAGAATGTTGAAATTGGCATTATATTTCAAGGACCAAGTTTGTAATTACCCCTTAAACTCGTCTTCTGGAGTAAAGTTTCTTTCGATGTTCTTCCAAAATCCCACTAATGTGCTACATCGAACGTGTGTTGCCACCAAACATATAGCTGACTACAATTTTATTTGCAGCTGGAACAGTTGGTGATTCTATGTACACTCTCATTGCTCCAAATCATGCGCTAAAGAATGATACAACTAATGCAAATGATATGTTTTTGGGAGAATGCCAGGATTCCACTCCTTTGGACCAGAAATTGATTAAAGGAAAGCTATTGATTTGCAGTTATTCTGTTCGATATGTACTCGGTCTATCCTCTGTCAAACAAGCTTTGCATACAGCGAAGAATGTTAGTGCAACCGGAGTTATATTCTACTTGGATCCATTTGTTATTGGGTTTCAACTGAACCCTACTCCGATGCATATTCCAGGGCTCATAATACCATCTTCTGATGACTCTAAGGTATGCCGATTCACGCAAATTTTCAACTTCAGATATTTACACATATATACCCCTGCAATATTATCTATTTTCATCTACATCCTTGTTCTTACAAGGATGGCCCTGCTCTCGGAAAACTTAATAGAAAACCAACTTCCATCCATGATTCAGATGACTTTAACAAAATTTTCAAAATTTTCAAACGATTTGGCACTTTCTCCGAGTATTTATTAAAATTCAGGTTCTGTAGGGTTTTTGCTTATTTCTGACAAATAGCTGAAACTTATTCATATAGAAGTAGCTGTGTCTTCTTCTTGTATTTAAGATTATCTCCTGGTTTAGCCTGGCACTTTTAGTTAGTTCCGTGTTCACTGTCAACTTTAACTGTGAACCTTTCCATTTAAGTTTGAAATAGGGTGCTCTCTTTGAAACTGAAGATGCTTCATAATCTCTACGCAGGTTTTCCTTAAGTACTACAATAGTTCCTTAGTGAGAGACGAGGCATCAAAAAGAATTATCACTTTTGGTGCTGTCGCCAAAATACTGGGTGGTCTTAAGCCCAATTACAGTAATTCTGGGCCACAAGTGATGTATTATTCGGCGAGGGGGCCAGATCCCGAGGACAGCTCATTATCTGATGCTGATATCCTGAAACCCAATTTAATAGCCCCTGGTAATTTTATATGGGGAGCTTGGAGTTCGCGTGGTACAGACTCTTCTGAATTTCAAGGTAATTTTTATAGATTAATTCTGACAATTTAAAATTAGAAACCTCCTATTGTCTCTGCTAAATTAGATAGGCTAAAATGCAGGATATATCTCATTTTTCGGTTTGCATCATTAAATGTCGTAACCCATATATTGGTCCCAAAAATGCCTCCTATTGAGTGTTTGATTGGTGATGTATATTATTTTGCTTATAAGACAATGCAGTAAACTTTCGTTCTAGTATTTCAGAGGGGTAATATGAAAATCGTGAAATTTATAGGGGGTCTGTGGAAATCGATGAAAGCAGCTCTTATATTTACTGTTTAGTATAATGTGTGTATAAGCAAGTTTATGTGTGAGAACTGAGAAGACATTTGTTTTAGCAGGTAATTCGTTCCTAGAAAGAAATTAAATACATTGAAAAAAAAAAACTAAATTCAAACATGAGCAATTTACAACATGTACACATCACTGGATAATGATTTACTTGCTAATTTTGCTTTTTTTACTACTCTATAGGTGAGAAATTTGCGATGATCTCCGGAACAAGTATGGCCGCTCCCCATGTAGCTGGAATCGCTGCTTTAATCAAACAGAAGTTTCCGGAATTTAGTCCTGCAGCAATAGGTTCTGCATTATGCACAACTGCCACACAGTATGACAGGCAAGGTGGGCCGATCATAGCCCAGCGGACTTATAATAGCCCGGATTCGGCCCAATCACCTGCTACACCCTTCGACATGGGCTGCGGCCTGGTGAATGCTACTGCTGCTTTAGACCCTGGATTGATTTTTGATTCTGGTAAGATCTACAGCTGCAAACTATTTCACCCAAATGGTGGTATTTTTAGTAATTCGATTTATCAGTGTGATGCTCTACATATTCTGAAATCACTATGATGATTATATAGTGAACGTACTTCAACAATTTCCGATGATCATATAATGGACTGGCCTGTATAATTTGAAGGGTGTTCTAAACTTGTTTACCAAAAATTTTCTAAATGCTATGGCAAATTCATTAACATATAGCTGAAAGTGTTGAGATAAATTTTTTTTTTAAGTTAAGGGATGTTTTTGAAAGAACCTGAAAATTGAAGAATCTGAACAAAACAGTTGGAATCCCTGTATCTAAGAATGAACACTTACTCCTTAACGAATTCCGATCAATCAACATTAACTTGTTCATCATAAATAATATAGATTTACCTACTCTATATAGTCAATAACTTCATTGATATTTTTGCAGGTTATGATGACTTCTTCTCCTTTCTTTGCGGCATCAATGGGTCAGGTCCCGCGGTGCTGAATTATACAGGCAATAGCTGTGGAACTCCCACCATTAACAGCGCAGATTTAAACCTCCCTTCTATAACTATAGCAGTACTCAATCAATCGAGAACGGTTGTACGAACTGTCACCAATATAGCAAATGATGAGACCTACAATCTTTATTGGAGTGCTCCTTATGGAGTATCAGTTGCGATAACGCCCACTCGGTTTTTCATCCAAAAAGGCCAAAAGCAGAAGATAACTTTTATTATAAATGCCATTATGAATAGCTCCTCTGCGAGCTTCGGGAAAGTCGGGTTCTACGGGAGCCAAGGCCATAGGTTCTATTTTCCATTAAGTGTCATCTCGAAGATTATATACAACACTACTATAACCTGACATGATTTCCTTTTCTCAGTGATTTTGGTGTATATTTTGGAGCATCCTGATGTAATTAGAAGAGTGGGTGATCAATAATTTTACGGATGTACTTTTACCTCGGCTCGATGAACAGAATCCTTTTAACAAGCGATCCTTCGGTTGATCTTATTCAACAGGAATCACTTATTATGTGTTTGATTACATTGCTACAAATGTATCGATACGTCGTGCATGTGATTGTTAATCTTAGAGGTGCCAATTATGACATAGTTCTTGGATTTGATCTGGTTTTCAATTTTATCTTTACTAGAGCTTCAATTATAATAGTTGCTCCCAAAGTTGGCCCCCAATTTCTATTTCATCCTCATGAGTTTTATTTCAATTTCATTCTTGTCTCTAGTTTGTCCTTAATTTTGATTTCATTGTCATAATTTTCAAATTATAACCAAAAAAAGTTTAACATCGATGTCGGCGTGACATTTTTTCGGGCTGTAGACTGATTTTAGGAACCAAATTGTTTCAATTGAAATTCTGAGGATTAAACTCAAACCTCTTTTGAAAGTTCTGGTACCAAATTTATTCTTCTAAATGGTCCCATGCCAACATTATATAAGATCCTGAAGAAACCAACATCAGTAACTATATTACACGACTTGTTTACAATAGTATGCATAAGCCTTCATACCAAACTCTTTCTTTCTTAGGCAACTTTGAAGGAATTGGCCGCGCTCTCAACGAACTTCTGCGCCCCCTTGAACCATCTCTTGTCACCAGCTTGCGCCTTGCAGATGTAGAGCTTACCGTCGGAGACGGTGGCCGTGATGAGATGATGCTTACCGCCTTCGTCACCGTCGGCAGTCCTCGTAAGCACTGAGATGTAGTAGTATTGTTTACCATCCACCACGGGCGTCGAGGACTCTATAATGTTAGCAACCGCGACCTCATCGCTGCCAAAGCCGCCCTATCAAGAACAATTGCTATATTTTTGACTATTGATCAAAAGATATGCAAAATTTGCAGAATAAGAGTTTCTTGGTATCTGATACTTCTGAACATATTTTCTGTACCTCAGCATCTGTTTTGCCAGCGTAAGCTTGTTTTCCTAGCAAGTAATCAACCTGCAAAACAAAGCTAAACTTGTTATATATATATATACATATAAGCATTTCTCTAGTACAATGTTGTGAGCTCTTTACATTGGAAAGGAGAATTTACTTGTGAGAGGAATTGCTCCGGCGGACCGTAGTCGGTGATGGTCTTCTTCGTCGTCGGGGTGATCATGACGGCAACGTAGCTGTTCGGGTCAAAATTGTCCTCGTATCGGAGGACTTGGCCTGGGTATTCGACCTCTTTGCTGGGGTTCCATTTCGACGGGATCAACACCTTGAACCCGCTGCCGTCGTACGGCAAGAAGTCGGTGTTCGTCTTCGGCTTTCCGAAAACATTTGCTGCAAAAGAGTGCAGGTAGCCCTTCTATCAGATGCCCAGATTTCAGTACTGTTGTCAGAGTTTGAATACTAGCAATAAAGTGCTAATATATATATATATTTATCGATTTTTTGGGTAATATGATATCAGAGCCAATTTTATACTCTTTTATTCTGTGTGGTTTAGAATCTTTAGATCGCTAATTTAAGTAATATTTAAAGAGCTGAACTTATAAAGGCCATAGGCCCTATCAAATTCATTGAATTCAATGAAATTGAATGGGGAGGGCAAGGAAGTGAACTCACCGGCTTGTCCGTATGCGGCGTTGGCCGGTGAGACCTTGATTCCGACGGCGGCGGCGCCCACAAGGGCTGTCATCGCCAGCCGCCGCGAAACTGCAGCTCCGCCATCAACCTCGTCGTCGCTGCCGGCCTGGTTCTGCGCCCGGCAGGCCATCTGGGTCGGCTTGACGGTCGCCGCCGCCGCCGCTGCTGCTGCTGCTGCGCGCCGAGACGGGGTCTTCGCCGCTGCCGCGGTGGACGACGGCGCATAGTGGTAGAGGAAACAAGAAGTTGATGCCATTGATGAATTTCAGTTCTCTCTCTCTCTATCAATCTCTCTCTCTCTACTGTTGGATTTATTTGTGTGTTAATAGCCAGTGTTTGAATTTTGGTTGGTAGCTTTGTTTTGATGAGTGGAGGGAAATCGGTTTATGGTTGGATCATAATTGAAGTTTTAGGATTGGATAGGCTTCTGGAATATTTAATTGGACCACGTTGGATTCATGTCGCGTGCGGTGTGCCCCACCTCTCTCTCTCTCTCTCTCTCTCTCTCTCTCTCTCTCTACCTTGGACTCATGTTGTGAGCCCCACCTCTTTACTAGAACACTCTTCTCTGTCTCTTAACTTCGTAAATGAGTGGTGAATGAATCTGGTGATGTTTTTATTCCGCGCTATTTGCTGCGCACTATTTGATTATTGAAGTTGTGTATACGCACAATTGTGGAAAAAAAGTTAAACCCGCGGAAGCTTCCGATAAGAAGAAAATTTACTGTATCACACTTACACAATATTATTAATAATAAGTTAATTATATATATATTTTTTAAAACATATAACGAAATTTTTTTTATGATTATGATGAGATAGATAAATTAAAAAAAAAAATGATTGGTTGAAAATGCCAAGTCGCCGATATAACTTGGTACATCCTAAAATTTTTCAATTCGGAATGGACATGACATTTGGTACTACTCGGCCAAATAAGATTATAAATGGATAAGATTTTATTTTTAAACCACGTGTATTGAAACATTTAGCCAGCAAAAAAATTTAGAACATGTTGTCATAGAATGGAGTCAAAATAATTTTTTACAAAAAGTAGAAGCTGGAATTTTTGGTGCTGCTTCTATACACCGTAGAAAATACTTTGGTAATTTTTATTTCTTTTTTTTTGGCAACAAAATTAAAACAAATTAGAGACGTGGAACTTTTACTTGGGGTCCTATGTAAATTTACAAATTTCGAAGGGTATGTGTGTGATGGACTCTAAATAACTTGTACCAAATTCTAACTATAAAAAATTACGAGGCGAAAGGTCCATTTTTGTGGTCCTATGATCCTATCTCTCTCCCTTTGTCCTTTTCTCACTCCCTCGAATCCTTGTTTTTCTTTTTCTTTTTTCCCGTCGCTAGGGTTCGATCGAACTCGTAGTTTGATACAAATATCATCTTAAACCCTCGTTATTTCTTTGATTCGCCATTTTAGTTGATTTACGAAGATCCTCTAATGGACGAATCCACGCATCAGAACCCTAAAAGGTAGTTTTTTTTTTCCATTTGATTCGATTCGAAGTGATGTTCGATTAATTTGCCTAATTCTTGTTTTTAAGGTTTGTGAAAAATTGCTCAACGAAATTTCTTGTTGGGCTTTAATTATAAGTTGAAGTAATACTCAGAAACTGGATTTGAATTCTTGAAATTTTTTGCTCAAGAGTTGTTTGATAAAATTCCTCAATGATATAGGCCTTCAAATATTGAGTATATATTTCGAATCATGCCCCTGAAAAATATGAAAAATTAACACTAACCCCTCTATAGATTATGCAATATCCAAATTGCCTCTGTAAATAATTAAAAAATGCTCTTTCGGAGGGCATTTTTTGAAAATCACGAGTGTATTTTCAAGGTGACCTTTCATACTTTTAAGGGTATTTTGAATATCCCTGTGAATATATGCATGGCATTTTTGATATTGCAAACTTTCAAGGGGTTTACATGGAATTTGAATGCTCTTCAAGGGTACGAATGAAAATTTACCCAATGAAACTTTGCCATCTAAAGTAGTTTGAATTGACAACCTCTTCCCCGCTCGTTATAATATACGGTTGAATTTTGACCGTTGGATGATGATCGATAGAACTCTGTGATGCAGTTTGGTTACTGCATCACGAAGCGTGGTCACCCCCTTTCGGAGCATACGATAGGCAAAATGAATGGCTGTGATTCTTCTGGTCTACAGTAGAATCATTCCCCACATAATTGGGAATCTATTCTGTTCACTACTCAATAAGATAATATGCATTTGCAGGATTAGCATTGTTCATTTTGGTGCATTGACCACCCTTTCTCAAATGAGAGGATTCCAAAGTTGGATTTGAATACATAATATATATAAATTCATTATTTTCTAGTATGCGAGAGAATGATTTCAAATTTACATATGAGTGTTGCGCCTCCTTGGAGCGTTAGAACAATACGAGAAAATAATATTCAGTATGAATCAACTATGTGCAGGACAAAAGTTTGATATTATGAATATGATCTTAAGTGCGACATGAGTTACTTCGATGTTTGAGTTCGACCTTTGGTAGTATTGTAGCCTGAAAGGCCTTCAGTGGATCTCAATTATTGGATGCAGTAATATCTGAAGATAGAATTGAAGGAAACACCTCGGTTGAAGAGCTAATAGAGGAGTCCTCTAGATTTCTTCTTCCTCTATTGCATATCTATCACTCTCTTTCTGTTGCATTTTCTTTCCTTCATTTGTTCTTTAACGTTTTATGCTGCAACGGTGTATGCTGCCATTATTAGTGCCAATTTCATTTATCATTGAATTATAAGAAACCTACTATGATCTTTTATGACTGTGGCTTTACTGAACCTGATAAGTGTTAGCTATGACCTCAAATGATGGTGGTTATATACTTGTATATCTTTCTACTTCTGTTTAAAAGCACAATTCAATTTGGTAACTTGGTGTTTTTCTCTTTAGAATTAAGGATTCCAGCGAAAGAAGATGGGAGGACTTGCCTGTAAATTGCTTGGTTGCTATTTTCTCGAGACTGGGTCTCGACGATATGACGCTTAGCATTCCTTTCGTATGCAAGTTTTGGCATGAAGCTTCTCTAGATCCCACTTGTTGGAAGGTTTTAGACTTTCGTGTAAACAATCCTTCGCCAGGGAGCTCTTTTGGCGAGCGGTTCAAGCATGAGTACCATGTAAATAATTATACATTCAGGGGTTTTTTGAAATTTGTTGCCAATCGCAGCCATAGATTAGCCACCAAGATGATACTTCCTGTTGGCCGTCTTCCCATCAGTGACATGGCGTACATCTGCAAAGAGTAACTGCTACAAACATTCTTTTTTCTTTTCCTGATATTTATGCTAGCTTGTGATAACCTCTATTTAAAATTGCCATTTTTAGATCATGAAGTTGTTACCTATTGCAGACCCAAATCTCCTTAAGGCCATTATTCGCATTCTTCTCCTTGGTTAAATTATGGGCCTGTATGGCTCGATTGGAGCTCAACTGGAGCTTCCGGATAATCGATGTTTGAGCAGAAATATTTGAAGAAGCACTGATAGCTTCTTTGTTAAAATTCCTCTACAGTCTATTTGCGTTAGAAGCAGAAGCAGAATCTTCAAATTGGAGTTTCCACTTTTGATGTCCAAAAGCTCATTTTAGCTTTTTGACACTCTTAAGACTCTCATTTTTATTTGTTAGCCAAGCTCCTACTTTCTAGAAGCTTCCGCTTGCCATACTAGAATTGCTTTTCAAGATGTCAAGATCTTTTATATTGGTGTTCGTATTGATCTTCAAATAGTATCTGAGAATTTTGAGATGAATGCAGATGCCCAATGCTGAAAATCACTTGGCAGCCAGAATGCGACTCGAATTTTATCCGCAAATTTATTTTGATGTTACATGAGACAATGTTGCGATCGAATAGGTAAACTGTTAAAAGTCCTTGATTTTTGTACTGAGCTGTATATATTGGACACTTGTAAAAGTAAATGGTGCGTGGAGATTATGCCTTTATTTGATTCTCAACTGTATTAAGCTTCCGCCTATTTCTTTTTTTCTTTTAGCACTTTGTCCGACAATGAACTTTGGCGTCTTATGGTCAAAGCTATGTGATCATACCTATTTGGCCTGACTTTTAGAGCAATTCTTTCACTTTAAGAAGTAGAAGTCGGACATTTGACATGTACAAATAAGAGCTCAATTTGTTGTGGGAAGCTACAATGAGATAGGCAACAAAAGCAAAAGCTGCAATGTGTAGTTTTTGCTTGTGTTGTTGAGCAAACATCAAGTTAGTAATTGTTAATGAATTTTCGACAAATATTACTTCTCTAAAAGGTCATTATAGCACTAATTTGTCTCATCCTTTGATTATGCTCACCCTATAAATGACCATGATACCAATTCTCAACCTGAAATAGCATTTAGTTTTTCATTAATGAGCAAATATATTTTGGTTATTTGGGTAGATTAAGGTGACAAATCTTCTTAAACAGAGTTCAAATTTGTGGTTCCCCCCTTCCAGTGTGTAGACTCTTCTATGTTGTCGTCAGCTGTAATTAGTCTCTAATAATAATGTGTTTGTTTCTTATTTGCAGAATTTTGTGTGTATGTTAGTGACACTTTTCAGTTTTAATGCGTACAATCTATACAAATACATTAAAGGGCAAGCTCTCAACCCTTTCCACAGCCTCTCCATTATTTCGGGGGTAGGTCATACATGTTGCATTGTATTTTTTCTATACTCTTCACCTTCTCTTCTCTCTCTCTCTCGTTTGGATACAGGTGTGGGGCCCCTTGACTCTGTACTCTCTCCCCCAACCCCTTTTTGGAACCCTATTTGTCTAGGGTTCATACTCTTAGCCGCACAACCACTGCTTGCCCACATCTCTGTATCTGTCGCGGATTTGGGCAGTTAATGCTGCTGCGGAATCGTACAGCACTCTACTGTTGCCTCTCCGGTGATGGTTCCTTCTTTGCATTGTACGCCTCTATCTATTGCAGATCTGAAAATTTAGTGCCGTTGCGAAGCTGTACGGCGCTCTACCAGCGCCTTCCCGAAGATGGTTGCCCCTCTTTATACCGTACGACTCTATCTACCCGAAATCTGCCCATTTATTACCTCCGCCGCGAAACTGTATGGCCCTCTACCGTCGACTCCTCAGAGATCGTTGGCTCTCTGCACCGAACGACTCTATTTATCCCAGATTTGTGCAATTATTGTCTTTGCTGTGGGCAATTAATGTGTGGTCACCTCTGATGTTGTTGGCCCCTTCTCTCCCCGCCTCTCTTTCTCTCTCTCTCCGACGCCACTCAGGCGTCTACTCAGAATTGTGCCCCCCACTCTCCTCCTCTCTTTACTTGGTCCAGATGTTGGTATATTTATAGGTGCCTTCAGCCGGTTAGGTCCTTTGTCCATTTTCTAGTTGTCGCCTCCGTTCTTCTTCCTACTGTTATTGTCTATAGAGAGAGGAGGTTCACTCTTGATGTTCTCATATTGGCTGTCATTTTGTCTTGCCATGCCTACTTGTGCTTTGCTTTTTTTTGTGTGTGTTTTTTAGTTACATGGTGTAACGCCCCAATAATCCCATATCGGATGGAATATTTCTTCCGATCAGTTTATATGAGACCTACACGTTAATAATAATAACCGAGTTTAAGCATTTTGGGCCGGTGGTTTGGTCCAACGAGTTATTATTGTTAGCGGGTCGGATCGTTGCACATGGTGCTTTAAATTTGGCTAATTTTATCTGTGATTTTGCTCTCTCTATTTAAATTTATATTATCCATGGGTTTTAGGCTCTGCTCCTTTCCTGGGAAATTTTACCGGAGCTTTTCAATTCTTTATTTGTTGTTGCTCAGCAACTCTTTTTTGTTGTTGCCTCTTTGTTCTCGCTTCTTTTTTTACTTAGTTTTATAAAAATGATTTCCATTCTCCAATATCTGAAATTATAGATAGCTATTTTATAGCAGCATAGCATATTTTCCATAAGCTTTCAACAAGTTTTTTTTTTATAGTTTGGATTCTTAGGTAATTTCACCGTAACTATCTCTTCAGTAAAAATTCTTTACCAAAGAATCTAATTTATTTTTTCATATGTTAATTTCACAGGTTGGCAGGAAATGATGGCCCAAGCAATAACAGCAATGAAACCTAATAATATAATAAAAACTATTCCTCATGCATCTTTTTGTTTTTTTTTTTTTAATAGAATCCACTTTGTTCATGTAATGCTATTAACATATGGAAAACTGTTTTTTTATGTTTTGATGCGGTTAACATGTGGATAACTATTTTGTTATGTATTTGAAGTAACTTTTAATATTAGAAATATTTATGCAAGTATTATTCATTTGTCATTTAATATTTACTAATGTATGTTTATTGTAATTTTTTCATCCGCGAAGTGTGCGTACTCATGGTTTCTGGTATTTGTCTCTTAGATGTAATTACGATAATGAAAGGAAAACAAAGAATGGGTAATCTCCTCCAGATTACAGTCCTTCTCACTAACAAGTAACAACACATAAAACATGCCCCGTGCCCTAATGGTAGTCAACTACCACAGTTAACCCAACATACATAGCCACTCTGCTTATGATGTGACGGTCTAATCTACCGTTTATTTTATTTTAAGATTTGAGCATCATGTAGACGTGATGTTTTAGAATGTAAAATAGTCGTATATATAAAATATAATAGAATTAAAATTTTTAATTTGGTTATAATATTTAGAGCAGCGACTAGATTTAAGAAGTTAAAAAGGTTAATGTAGAATGTGATGTTTTAGAATTTAAAATAGTCGTATATGTAAAATATAATAGAATTAATTTTTTTAATTTGGTTACAATATTTAAAGCGATTAGATTTAAGAAGTTAAGAAGGCTAATGAATAAGAACTCGAGTAATTTTTGAATGGATGACCTTTTAAAAAGTAAGGACGTGACAAATTGTAAATATATCTAAACCCTACTAACATGTGGCCCCTCTCTCTTTGAACTACTCTTCTACATCACCTCATGTACCCTAGTATAAATAGAGCAAGATACATTTACTGCACCCTTCACCTTCCACCACCATGGCATCAAGGACTAACTAAATTAACTACCTTCTCCTCCACCTCCTGCATTCTCATCACCCTCATTCTCTTGAGCAGTAATGATGTGTACCGAGTGGCTCGCCATTTGTCGAGCACCCTCGACTCCTCAGCTCCTGCTGCCAGCGTGAGCATTCTGTCTACGCCCCGACGTCGCCTGCAGTTTCACCCATTCCTGCTGTTCTGAACACTCTGTCGCCGCGAATGCCTTTTGTGCCTATGATGCTGTCGATTCTGAAGATTCCTATCTCCTTTTTCCCCACCTCCTCTTCCTGCAACTGCTTCGCCATAAAGAATGTGTTGTGGAGACTCAAAATTAGGAAGAAATTTATGAATATGGTGACTGAATTACCATATTCATATCCATACTTCTTTTTTTTTTGAGAAATCTTATCCATACTTTAGTCTGCCTTTTTTCATAACTTAGAGACGAAAAAAAAATACAAAAGGAAATACAGTGATCCAATCACCGTATTTAAATACGGTGATTGAATTATCGTGTTCAACTTAGACACTCGCGTGGCAAGAAGAGAACTATTTATATAAATATGATTTTCTTAGGGCCATTTATAAACAAAAATTTTTGAAGAAGTTAAATGCAAAAAAAACTCTAATCTTATATTTTGAAATTTGCATAGAGTGCAATTCAAGGTCTCATTTTCTCATATACATGCGTTCTACTAAATTTTTTTTTCCTAGATATAAATATAGTACATCGTCGTATAGAGTGTAAATTAAGAGTGAACTACGGGATCATGGGGAGTCATCTACATATCTAATGTATGCTGGTTATAGCTGTAAGATCGTGCAACATATATATGAGCAATATTATGTATACGCTTATAATATAATTATAAAATTTGCGTTTTAAATTTTGAATAATTAAGATTTAGCTACTTGTCTTATTAATTTTTTTACTAAAACTCATAAAGAATTTTTATAAATTCTAGAATGCCAAGAATACAAAATATACACTCCATGTCTAATGTATAATTAAATAGCATGTTTCTTTTTTGAGCATATTATCTTGTTAGTAAAATATTAGAAAATTCATGTGTACAGTATTATTTTTTGATCTAAATATCAAAAGCAATCTAGAATGCATAAGTTATATTGATGATGTGGCGTCACCGACCAATCAAGTTGTTTTTTTTAGATTTACTTATCTCATTATGATTATTAAAAAAATATTTTTATTATATTTTTTTCTCGAAATAAAAAATATGATTAACTTATTATTTATAATGTAGTATAAGTATTATATAGTAAACTTTTCTCTGAATACCTACCAAATAATGGGGAGGAGCAGCAACTTAAATTTTTTTAACTAATGTTTTACATTGAACGTTTTCTCTTTTTAAAAATTTAAATTTCACTGAGAGGATAATTTGGTGGGCCCCACGAATATTTATTGTGAGACATAAATGGCAAGGATAATATGATGCGACAGTGATGTTACCGATCCCCAACTATAACTGTGGCTAAAATCCACCGCTAATCCACGTCTCATGGAAATAAAAACTGAAACTAACCACCCCTCCATTACATAATAATCATAATAATAATAATAACATGTCTTTGCGCCATATTCACAGTTGCTGTTGGTGTTGGATTTAGAGAGAGAGAGAGAGAGAGAGGAAACACTGGCAAAGTAGTGAAGATAAAGTGAATTTAGAACTCTTGGAAAAAGGTTGGTTAATTTAATTTCTTTGTGTCCTCTCTCTTTTTTTTTTTTTCCCTTGTTTTCTGGGTTTTCTAAATTTATGATTAGACTCATTTTTGTCTCCTACTTTTATACATAGTTTATTAAAAGATGGTGTTTTTTTTTTTCCCTTAATTTTCGGCATCTTTTTCTGCTTGTATTTATAAGTTTTCATCAGTGGTTTTTTGAATATATTTTCTTTTCTTTTCTTTTTGTGTGCCTTTTTTCTGCTAGATACATGAATTTTCTGAAATGGGTTTCAGTTTTTCTTTTTTTTCCTTTTTTTTCAATCTTTTTTGGGTTCCATGTTGAGTGCACCAAACCAAATATGTTCTCACCATTTAAGTGGGAATGAAATTCTAATTCTCCATTTCTTTGCAGTTGTTGTCTGTATCTGCTGATTCACCTGTAAATTTTAAGGAGAAACTTCAAATTAGATTGTGATGCAGTAAAATTAATCTCCATTTCATTCTATGAATTGAAGTTGTTTCTTCTTTTTTTTTTTTTTGATCTTTTCCTTTCATTCTTCATAAAAATGCAAAAAAAAAAAGTGGTAAATTGTTTTCAAAATTGTGCTTTTTAATCTATTAGGTTTCTTCTCCTTATCATTCATTGTATTGTATGATTATGTGACCCTTTTTCACTCTCTTCTTTTTTGCTCTGCTTTTTTTTGCCTTTTCTCTTTTTCTTCTTTGGTAAGTTTTATTGATTGGTTTTCAATGCAATTTTGGCAATTTTCTTTTGCTTTTTTCAGTTGTGTTAGATCTGTTCCTTTTGTCTTTTGCTTATTTCTGTTTTCTTCTAATTCTTCTTTTTCCAAAGTGCAAGTCTTTTAAGCAAAATTTATCTAGAAAAGCAAGCACATAAAATGAGAGAGAATTTTTTTTAGAAAAAAAAAAAAACCTGCTTTTGATATTGAACAAAGTGATGTTAACACTATTTTCTAGTTTCTTAGAATTTCCCCTGTTATCTTTTCTTAAAAGTAAATCTTTTTATAGGAATCAATTTAGTTCCAATCACAATAGTGATTCTCATCCCAGTTTCTGATTCATATTTACATGATAGGCAGATAATTTATTACAAACCGATTCATTTCCGATTCAAGTATGGAGGAGAACTCAAGATCTTTTAGTGATCTTCTCGCCAAATCGAACCAAATGAAACCTATCAGGTTAGTGTACTTGCTTTTCTATCCAATTTCTTGTTCATATCTCTAATTTCAGAAAATAAAAGATGCTACATGTTCACTTAATTTCATCATTTGTTACCTTACTCAATTTATGATTCGATTTTACAGACCAGATAATGAGCTTGTCGAACTTCTATGGCATAACGGACAAATTGTTTTGCATAATCAAACTCATCGGAAATCGCCGCCGCCGTGCATCGATTTCAGGCAATCTCAAAATCCCAAATCGGTACTAAAATCGGAGATAACGAATGTAAATGCGAACAACTTAGCGCAAGAAGATGAAACAATGTCATGGTTCCAATACCCGATCGATGATCCGTTAGAAAGAGATTTCTACACCGAGTTCTTCGAATTGCCAAACGGCGGTTTCAACGATAATTCGTTAGGTAAAGAAAAATGTGCAGAAACAGAGAATGAATCAAATGCAGTTAATTTAGGAAGCGGAGTTCAAGTAGGAGGAGGAGGAGAGTGCTCTTCGATTATGACAATAGGCTCGAGTATTTGTGGGAGCAACCAAGTTCCAACGCAAGTCGAGGGAAGCAATTTGCATCATCTTAATACGGCTAAGTTACCTATTGAGGGGAATAATTATAATTCAAGCACACATGAAGCTACTGCTACTTCATCTTCAGGAGGATCCGGTTGTAGTATCGGAATAACTCAACAACAAAGCATAAGCAATCAGGGAACGAAAAGAAAGGAAAGAAGTACCGAGGAATCGGAAAGCCAGAGTGAGGTATATACACTTTACCTTAATATTTCTCCTAATTTTCAAAAGGAAAGATGTAATTAAGAGGTTCAAACAGTTCCTTTCGCTTGAAACTCGGAGAAAATAGGAAAAAGTTTAAGAATGTGCCCAATTTTGGGTCTTTAGGAATCAAGCCCCTGAGCTCTAGGTTGTTTGAGTTTGGAAAATTTCATCAAAACCTCAATCTTTGTTGCTGGGATTTAAAGTTAAGCGATGAACTTTAAACGGCTTAAAGTGTGGGGGTCTCCCTAATCTTCTGCCGAGATAATAACATGGAAGTTGTTAACCTGTAGGAGGCCGAGCAAGAGTCTATCGAAGCGAATGAGCCAACGAAGCAGTCTGCGTCTCGTAGAAGCCGCGCGGCAGAAGTTCATAACCTCTCAGAGAGGGTAAGACTTACCGACGATCCCGAAATTAAGCCAGCCTGCCTAATTCCTCAATCCCCGTATTCTATTGCTAACTCTTTTTTGATGCAGAGGAGAAGGGACCGAATTAACAAGAAAATGAAGGCACTGCAGGAGCTCATACCTAATTGTAACAAGGTAAGTATCTCTTAAACATACTCTTAACCAAAATCTTATTGATGTTTGCATAATTCGTCACATCAAATGCTTATTATTTGCTAACTTTCCTACATCTCAGACCGACAAAGCATCAATGTTAGATGAGGCTATTGGATACTTGAAATCTCTTCAACTTCAGGTTCAGGTAGGAAATCGCGAATACCGAAACTACGCCTTTTATTTACATATATGTATCCTATAATCTTATTCTAATGCGAAGCCACTTCACTCTGTGATTTGGATATGACTCAGCTCGAAATAAGGATGTTATTGGAAGAAACTGCGCAAATGATTTCACTGGGATTAATGTATAAAAAATGCCCTTGTGTCTGTGCAACAGATGATGTGGATGGGTAGCGGAATGGCGCAAATGATGTTCCCCGGTGTCCATCAATTCATGTCGCACGCCACCATGGGTATGAACCCTGCTTCCATGCCTTCAATGCATTACCCAGTTCAGATGCCAACTGTACCGTTTTGTAGTTCCGAAAGTTTTCCGAATCAAATGCAAAATATTAACTTCCCAGGTCTCAATAGCATGCAGGTACTACCATCCCAGGTTTATCTCTAACTTGTTATCGTTGTTTAAACCCTTTCTTTATATTTTTCCGACAAATTATCGAACTCTATGTGGCTTTTACATGCAGGTGACAAATTTTTGTGTTAATGGAGCTTGCTCGTTGCAGTCGAATCAGATATCGGTGCTACCTAGTTATAACCTCTCACATGCTATTGGAGAATTTCCTACTGAAAATGTTCGAGATGATAAATCTAGTGAGAGGAAAAACTAATGGTTTTATATGATGTTTTTTGCTGATTTTTTTTTTTTAAAAGTAAAGTGTAAGCCTGTATTTATGTAAGTAGAACGAATTGTCGGAATAAATGAGCATTATTATCTATGTATGAGTAACATGTATTTTTCCAAATTTTCATATTCCTTCGGGAAATATTAGAATCTACATTTCAAACGATCTATGTATAAGCAAAATGATATCTATCACCTAAGGAACAATAAATGGAAGTTGTTAAGGTGATGGAAGATAATATTTTTAAGTTAGTTTATGTGGTTTTGATATTTTAGAGTGACAAAGTGAAAATATGGTATAGAGAATTTTCTGCATTTTAGCTTAATATAAATTACAAGAGTATTCTGAGGATCCCCTCAAAGTGAAAGTCTTCTGCTGGCTCCTTCTTAAGAAGAGAATCCTCACCGCCGACGTCTTAGTTAGAAGAGGATGGACGGGTAATACCGTCTACGTACTTTGTGGCGGGGAGGAGGAAACAACGGACCATCTTTTCTCCCGTTGTGTCTACTTTAGATTTCTCTTAGTGATGACACTAGATGACACCGAAATTGCAGGCTTGGGACTTGGCGTCCACCCGCTCTTGGATAGTCTGGCGGCTAGGTCTAGCATGCCTCCGAAGGCAAGGCTCGACGTTCTAGTAGCTGCCTGGTGGGTCACTTGGGAAATCAGGAACGCGGTAATCTTTCGACATACCCAGACGGATCCTATCCTAGCGGTGACTAAGATAGTACAACTGTACAATCTGTGGGAGATGCCCTTCTCTGCTTCTTAGTTTCTTGCTACTAAGTTACTTCAGTCTCGTTTTTTTTTTTACCTTACCCATGTAGCTTAATTCATCTTTTCATTGAATGAAGCGGATAGCGTGCTACCCATTCCTCCAAAAAAAAAAGAAAAAAAAGAAGAGTATTGGTATAATCTAATGTTTTGGTCTGTTATAAACTTCTGATCAATCTCTTTTGTTCTTATTTCACAATGTCTACATCAATTCCATCTGCTCCATGATATTCCACCATCATATATCAATTCTTAGAACCAAATAGATGTATACATTTTTATTTGTGTGTACCTTGAATTGTTCTATCAAAAGTACCTATTTACCAACTTCAAAATTTCTTGTGAACAGTCTATTTCCCACTCTCATGAGAAGGAGCATACTTCTTATACTATGCTTTTCTAATGAGTGTGTACCTTATCATTACTCCCTTATCATTCTTTTCCAATTAAATAAACTTATCAGTTATCTATATGTAGGTATCACCTAGGATCTATGGAGTGTTTGTTATTGAGTGACCTTGTAATCGAAAGATAAAATGAGGGAGTGCAATGCATATTACTTTATGCTCAAGTTGCATTCATGCTTTAACTTATTTTGGTCCATTTCTTTCTCCCTTCCTTTACAATCAATCAGACAAATTAATACTGAAAATCCACTCTTACCGACCTAAGATTCCCCTACCCTTCCCTTTTCATATACATATATATATATATATATATATTATATGTATATGAGCACTATGAGATGAAGAATAAGATCTCAAAAAACTCACCTCTTTAATGTGATATCAGTGGGGCATTTTCATGTTTCTACTTTTTTATTTAGCTTGACGTTTAGAATAATTTATCTATTCCAAAGAGTAAAATATTTACCAACTGTCCCTCGTGCAAGCGCTAAAAGGTTTGAAGATCGGTACTTAGGATTTTAAGTTCAAAACTCAGTTGCTTCACATTTTCAACTAAATTTATTTTTCTAAAAAAATAAACGAAATGGTAGCATACTACCGTTCTTTCAAAAACAAAAGATAAGATCTTACAGAAACGATGTCTTTTGCTATCAGGCAATCAGTCTTTGTAACTTTTCGGTCAGCAAAGTAGCTTAAATTTGAAGATTCTATTTCTGCTTGTTGAAGTAATGAAAAAAATTATCAACGCTTCATGTAATAGCTCTATCCAAATATCATTTGTGTAAAAGCTTCAACATGATCAAATAGGCTCTCATAGCAACAAGTTTCTGTGTGAATGAGAGAGAAAGGGAGGATGCTGTGGAGGGGCCCACTAAAAATCTGACTATACAATGCTTATGAAGAACCCTCTCAAAGCAATAACTATCATGTATGGTGGGGGCTTCCATCTTTGATGTTGATGTCCTGAAATGGACTCAAGCCACTCTGGTAGGACCCTGTTGTAAAATGGCCATTTCTCAAGGATCATATCTTCCTAAGATTTCCCCTCTATCCACAGATAGAGATCCAGTTTTCTGATTGGTCCCTTCATGCTCAGAAAATCTTCTTTCACTATCCAATTTATTCAGAGCTGGCTCTTGTGCTATTTGGTCTAACTTTGCTGTAATCTACCGACAGTCCCTAGCGCAAGTGATAAAGGTCTTGATAGTTGGTACCCGAGGTCCCAAGTTCGAATTCTAGTTGATTCACATTTCTAGCTAAGTTTATTTTTAAATAAAATAAACGAAGCGGATAGCATGCTACCTATCTCTCAAAAAAAAAGAACTTTACTGTAATTTGTTGCTCAGTGCAGAGCCCTCCGTAATTAATTAATGATTAGTATGACTAAGATGTTGTAATCAACACTTCGTTATCCATTAATAATAAGCTTTGTCCTAATCAACTTTTCTTTGTTCACTTTAGTCTCGGGAATTTTGTTTTACTTCAACACGTAGAAAGCTTTACGGCTGATCGTGACGATTTTTTAAAATATCATCTCCTGATTAGTATTCCTGTTGGCTTAAAGGAGTCAGCATCCTGCATTGTGGTCGAAGGCTAGGTTGAGTCGAGTCACATTTGAAATGGTGTGAGGCCTAAATTGCGTCGAGTTATATTCGAAGTGGCGTGAGGCTAGTTGAATCGAGTCACAATCGAAATTTGTGGGCACTGAGTATTCTATACGGTTTAAGTGAATTAGTTGCATATTTTTAATAGCATATGCTTTTGGAATAGTTGGTTAGCATTAACGATTCGATAAATAGTATCAAAGTGGGAGATCATGAATTCGATTTCTGTATGTTGTGAATTTGTGAGGGAGGATTGTTGGCATAAAGGTGCAGCCAGCATTAGTGAGCTGGTTTAATTCTCTGTAGGAGTCCTTTTATGAAAGGCACGAGCGCAAATCAAACTCCTTACCCCCAAAATAACTACTAAAAAAGAAACTGCTACTAGACTCTTCCGACAGTTGTTAGCATTTGTTACTTTGAGTTAAGTACTCTTTAACACGCATGCAGGTGCGTGCAATAGTTTGTGCAATCCCTGTCAATCAACATCGCTGAAACGATTCGATCGACTGAATACAAATCCTATTCACAATTACAAAAGAAGGATAAGTACAACTCCAAGTGCACCGCATCTATGTGGCATTTAACTCTCTCTCTCTCTCTCTCTCTCTCTAATCATAATAGGGACAAGCTTAAGTTTAGGGACCACTTTTATGAAAGGGTTCGCTTATTCTTGATAATGATATTACATGATCATGGACCTCAATTGTTTTATTAACTGGCAATTTATGCTATTTCATGTGCAAGTGGCTTCACATAAGTATGACATGATATGATAAGAGGGCTCATGGATGTGAAACAAAGCACTAATATCTTCTTCTAATGTCTTAATAAAATAATGAGTAAACTTCAAATATCATTTATGTGGCTTCACACTTTCTCACTTTAGTATTATATGGTTTAAAGTGTATCAAGTTAGTTTTCTATAATTTCATTTTTATCTTTTCGTCAGCTTGTCCGTTAATATTTCATTAAATTATATGCAAAAAACTTCAGATACCCTACATAGGTTTATCGAATATTCACTTTAGTACCCTTTAGTTTTAACTTTGTCACTAATTTAACGAAAAAAATTAGTGGAATTGATAATAAAAAGATAAAAATGAAACCACATGCCATTAAATTGATGATACACTTTAAACTATAGTGTACTAAAGTGAGAAAGTGTGAAACCACAGGAGTGGTATTTGAAAGTTTTCCTAAAATAATCAATGAAACTTACTTGATGAGAAATTATTTTTCTATGTTTGAAAGCTAAAAGCTTATTCTTTTTTTTCCCCCTTTTCTTCTCCTTAGATGGTTTTGACATTCATGATTTGTCGGAATAATATATTTCATTCACGAAATTGTTTAGCATACTATAAAAAATTAATTTAAAAATTAAAAATGATATTTATTTTGAATATATGATTACACTTCTTATCTATCAAATTCTATGCGGCGAAGGCTAGCCAAGGCCTAGCATATATCTTCTACGAAACTAGTCGCACAGTTCCGATGTGTCACTAGAGTCTAGTTTGGAATTGTATTACAAAATACACATGCATTATACTTTGAAAGATTAAAAAACATTACTTATTGTATGCTTATCTGGCTGTGGTGCCTACTACAACTTTTAATTTTAATTTTTTTTGGGACATTTCAAAGAATAAAACAGATATTTTTAGCCTCCGAAATACCAAACTAGGCTTGTATCCTAGTGGGCATGAGGGTAGGTAAGTAAACGGGTCGGGTCGATCCGTCGGGTCACTAATCGAACCCGAAAAAGGCAAGTATGTTTCGACCCTGGTACGAGTTGGCCCAATTTTAATGACATAGAGATTATTTTGTAGGCCAGAGTTGGGCCTCCCTGACCCAAATTTGGCTCCGGGCCATATAATTGTTTGTAATTTACCATGCTACACATACATGTTTGGTTGCAACAAATATAAAATACCATATTTGATCATTAAAATCCCAATATTTTTATTTCATCTATTGAGTATATCCTTAGACATAGAGCCAACTACAATTCAATATATATATATATATATATATATAGTATCCCTCTCTCTCTCTATGTAGAGAGAGAGAGAGGGATACTATCGATAGCACCAAAAACTTGATGTTATGAAGTTTCTACTATTCGATTTGATCATTTGATTATTTTTATCCGTTAGATTATACTATTCAACTAATCACCAACTCAACCCTAGAGGGTCCACATCATCTTATCCATATATTTCTCAATCCAAAAACTAAAAAAGTAATAGCACCAATAGATTTGTGCTATTAATAATAGTCCAGCCTAATTCTATATATATAAAAACACATATATTGGAAGAGGAGTTCCATAGACTCTTTCTCAAATAGTCCACGAGGTAAAGATGAGCTTGTGGATCGCGTGCTCACAAGGTCCTAAGCCGCGTGTTCTTTTAGAACCAGTTTTCGTTTTCGACGGTGTGCAGAAAATAAAAACTATTTTTTTTTTCAGGAAACTCATAAGGAAAATTTTTTAAAAAAATTTTTACAAGCAAACAAACAACCAAACATTATTTTTCAAGCTAAAAAAAATTCAAAATAGTTTTACAGGCTGCCAAACAAATGCTAAGTCATTGATTACTATGCGATTAGGGAGAAAATATTTACCATTACAGTTATTTTATACGAAAATAATAATATTTAACTAAAAATTATTATATTGTGCACAAAATTTTACTACAAAGTGACCATATTATGTTTACGTTGACTCGTAGGCTTAGTTTGAGATTGTGAATATTACGTTACATACGATAAGAAAGTACATTAAAAAAATATTCTATTTATTTCCATACGTAATATCGCATTCCGCATATTATGATGAATTAGTTTCGATACATTTTCTGCGATTCCACCAGAGAACGTAAAAATATATCATTACATATTTTTACATCAACTTCATTTTATCTAATAGTATTAAATGGGGCTCAATACCAAACTAAGCCATAATTATTTTATATAGGATAATAAAATTGGTATAATTTTTTTTTTAATTGAGACAATCATTTTTTTTTCGCTCCCTTCGAGATTTGTGTTCCCTCACCCATGTTGCTTAATTACTACTCTAATGAATGAAACGAGTAACGTGCTATCTTTTTCTTGAATAAAAAAAAAAAAAAATTGGGGGGACACTTTCGGGTACATTTCGTCGTACCCGTAGCAAACCTCATCCTGTGAGCACGTGACCGTACGGCGCCCACTCGGGACTTCGTTCCTTGCGAGTGGACGATCGGTGTTTACTCCATCGGATGCTTCCCTTTATTTACCATTCACAATTATTTCCTCCAATTAATTTAATAATTTACCCCCACTTTTTATTTATTTATAATTTATTCTTCTAATTTACTCCGTCCGCCATATGCATTTTTGTACTGCGCCCCTCAATTTGTAATTATTAAAATCACAAATTTTTAAAAAATTATTTTAAAAAATAAAATGGAGTGATCCAATTCCAAACTCCCTATAGTTGAGGCGGTGTTCTCCATACATTTTTTTTTTTTTCAGCCAAAAAAGCGGAAACAAGAAGAGCCTCAGCCTCATTCGTGTCTCTCGCGGCGATTTGTAGAGAGAGAGAGAGCGCGATCGAGAGCGCTAGGGTTTGTGAAGGAAAGGGGAAGGAGATAACGCGTTCTCGGATGCGATACGGGGATCGATTCCCCCCTCGAGGTGAGTACTTATTCCGATTCATCGCTTCTTATTCCGCATTTTGTCCGCGATTCGCGTTTGCGTGTTCGTATAAACGGGGAATAAGGCGTAGGCGATCGAGATCGGAGCTCGATCGATGGTTCGAATCGCCATATTTAGGGTTTAGGTGTAGCCCCCGCTGTGTCGTCCTTGAGGACGACGATAATGGCGCACGGTGGAGCCGCTGCGTTCCGTTTGACCGTTACTGTTACCGTTAAAGGTAACGGTTAACGGAACGGTGAACGGGAAACAGCCGGGGATTGGTTCGCCGATGCTTCTCGAATCGCCGGGTTTTCTCTCGGGCGGGGTGACGGGGTTAGGGGTATTTTGGACATTTCGTATTTATTATCTGTTTTTTAGTTTTTATTTTTTTCCACTAAAATTAGAAATTACTAAGTAATTTGGAGTGAAATTTAATCGTAAAATGTTTAAATTTAATCGATAAAAATAACTTATAATTCTGATGTTAATTAAACAAAAATAGCTGGAAAATTGATTCAAAATAATTTGTAGGGTCTCAGTATGATTATTATTATTATTTATTTATTTAAGGACGGAGAATAGAATGAGAAAACCACGTGCGAGCCACGTGGCAAAGTGTGTAATGGAGTTGTGGCTGGATTCGAGGGCACGTGGCATGCGCATGAGAGGAATGTGTTTAACTTTAAAATCATTTTTTAAAAAAAGAGAGAAAAATTAATGCGTGAACAACATTATTGATCATCCAATTTTATGATACTTTATTTGGCTATCGAAATTTAATATTAATCTAATTGAGATATTAATTTTGAAATTTTATTTTAACAAAAATGCTAACCATATTTTTATATTATTTTAAACTGCTGAATTGATTGGAAGCTTATCTTAAGACAAAAATTTATATAAAGACTAAATATTATTAGTCTGATTAAAATAGAAATTTAAGTTTAGTAACTAATTGAAATAACTTGAAGTTTGGTGGAATGATCTCATTTGAAATACAATGACTAGCGGTATAACAATTTGTTCCAAAATTTATTTCCAAAACAACACTTATTGGGTATTTATAAAAGAAAATAACCATTTGAGTATGCTATATTTAAATATAAATTTTACACATTTTAATTTAAGAGTTCATAAATTTTTTTAATCTTTTAGTTGATAAGATTAGTAAAAAACTAATAGTTCTTGAATAAGTGGGATGTATATTTTATATTTGAGTTAGTTTCATATATGTTCCAGTAAATATAGTGAATAACAAATATAATCCTACAAAGTTCAACTTTCATATATTGTTTCTGCAAAAGTCCTAATATTTTCAAACATATCCATGCCGTTAGAATCCGTAAGAAAAAGTTAGTTAACCATAAATTAAATATTTAATTCTAGTTAGTTTTTCACATTTTTATTTCTTTATAGTATGCTAGTATGGCTTTTGAAGAAATATATTTGTGATGGCAAAATTGAAAATATAAACGGTTCTCTAGCGGTAACAAACCAAAGGGACATATTTAAAAATATTAGACCTTTCGTAAAGACAATATATAAAAGTTAAATTTTATAGAAATATATTTGTCATTTAGTACGTTTCCAGAGACATATATGAAATTAACCTTTTATATTTAGTCAGCAAGTGTAAGATAGTATTGCTTTTCATAAAATAATATAATATAATTTTTAGCCATTTTAATGGGAGGGTATTGTGGGTTACTTCATAAGATTATTATTATTATTATTATTATTATTGATTTGGCTATAGATGTTATTAAATAGCCGATGTGACTACACATCCGACTTAACAGTTGACATAGATTAATTACATATTTTGCATGATCACATAGGACATGATTTTTACTGTAGTATAGAGCTACTATATTATTGAAAGCATAGAATATTTGATGTTTTTAATTTTTTGTCTCTTAAATAAAAAATTATACGATTGGAATGATTGCGGTTCTCTTAAGGTTGAGTAGTACCTCAGGGTTGAGTAGTTCCTACAAAATTATAGTATTAATCCAAATGTTAAAAATGATCAAAAAGGTTGATCTAAAGGCCAAAAAGTCGGAAGCACCAGATGTTCTATGCGTCCGATAGCATAGTAGCTCTACTTCTTACTACAATAAATTATAAAGATGATGATATGACCATATACCTCACATGTTTGCATATTTGGTATTAATATTAATGATTTATATCAAGTTGCTAGGGAAAATAGACTTTACTTTAAAATCGATCACGATTTTTTCCTACATGTTTTTGGTCGAAATGTCTCAAGCAAAACATGCCTGCTCTGGTACTGCCCAACTGTAACTTTGAGAAAATTCATATGATGCCTATTCGTGTTAGATCCATCACATTCATCAATGCTATTTAATTTGTAAAACTTTTAAATAGGTTATTACGCTATTTGTTTCACAAGATATTGGTAAAGGTCTATCTCAATTATTATTATTCTCGTACTCTTCGACAGCTACATCAAATTACGATGAATGTAAAATTTATGAGGCTGTTGAGCTATTGGCGCATACCTTAGATGATATAGATTAAATAGTTACATTACCAAACGATGATATAGATTAAATAAATACACTTTTGTAAGTTTAACACATTTACTGACTGTAGGCAACATCTCATTGAAGGACTAAAATGATTTTTTTTAAAAACACGTTTAGAGAACACTGACGCTAACTGTGAAAGTTTGTGGACTAAAATGAAATAGAACTTAAAAAGTTTTGTCACTAAATGTGGTTCAATATGTCCCTCTCAACTACGTACAGTCTATAGTCATATTTATTTACACTTGTGTAATGTTTAGGATTTTTTTTTCTTTTTCTTTTTTTTTAAATAACAGTTGCTATCATTATGAGTCATTAATATGTTGGCCAATTTGTAAAGCACTTTAAGAATGGTTCTCTCAACCAAGCAAAGCTTTCTACATTATAGATAATCGTACATTTATATGAGTCCGGTTATTTTTATTATTATATTATTGTTGGTACCAAACTCTTAGTATTATCAAATTTTTTATCGTTAGATCTACTCTTTAATCATTTTTATTAGTTAGATTATATTATTCAACCAACCGCTTACTCAACTCTAAGTGATTACTATCATCCAAACTGCACATTATTTTATCCGACGGCTGAAAATTCGCTAGTACTAACCGCTTGGTACTATTAATAGTATAATAGCATAATTCCATTTATAATATCGAAAGATGATACCGCCCAGGACATAAAGACAATACTCTTGTTCATATGTATCCTTCAATTCATCTATAATATATGTTGTTGTATATCACTATGTTGTTGATATATAATATAATTTTTTAATTAATTAGTCCATGTACTCTAAAATTATCATACAAAATTATTAATACATTGATAACATACAAAGCCAAGCCAGATATATCACAGAACACCTGATTTACATTTTCTTTATTATTTTCTTATGCAGAAGTAATGGTCATATGATTCATTGATATCCTACAAAACAAAGTTGACGCTGATGATGATCCACTACACAAAGCCAAACCTCTCAATCCCCACACCCACCAACAACACTCCATAATAGCCACCAATCACCATGGCTCATCCTTCTCCTCCTCCTCCTCCTCCTCCTCCCAAAAAACGGCCCCACTCTCCTCACCACCACCACTACCACCACCACCCATTTCTCCTGCTATTCATCATCATGTTCCTCGTCCCCGCATTCCTCCTCTTCCTCCTCGTCCTCTACCACAAT
>NW_017890969.1:0-2500 GCF_001540865.1 Ananas comosus
ATATATATATATATATATATATATATATATATAGTACGTCTCCCGTGCTTTCGAAAGTACGGAGGCCTTTGTACTTGTAAGTTGTTTTCGATGATAGGACATCCGATTCGACGATCGGCTCCGTTAGGCATAATCTATGCTATTGAAACTATTTAGAAACCAAATTTTATAATTTTTTGACATCATTTGCCAAGCGATCACAGGGTTTCAAAAATGACTATTTTAACGGTCGATGTGGCACGTTTTTAAGTTCAACGGTGTAGAAGTATTTAAATTATATGAAACTTTAATAGAAAATTTTACTTAACATCAAGAGTAAGAATAATTTTCGATTTGAAATTTGAGTCATTTATCACTATTTTTTATAAGATTTTTTTTTCAGCCGTTCATTTTGAGACTACTCGTTCACTAAGCAAACGAAGTTAAAAAACTATGAAATTTGGTTTCTAGATAGTTCCAATAGCGTAGATCATGTTTAGTGGAACTGATCGCCGAATCGAACGTCCCATCATTGAAAATAACTTACAAATACGGAGGCCTCCGTACTTTCAAAAGCATAGGAGCCTAGCGCTCTCTCTCTCTCCTCTCTCTCTCTCTCTCTCTCTCTCTCTCTCTATATATATATATATATATAAAATATTTTGATTAAAAATTTAAAATTTATAAAAATAACTATAAAATAACAAATATTTTAAAAAAATTTTAAAAATAAATTTGTATTATTTTTTGAAAAAAAAAATTAGAGATGGGTTTTTGGTCCAATGGACCAAAACTGTTTGGTCCATTAGACCAGACTCTCTCCTCTCTAGGCAGACCTTGGGAGGAGAGCTCCTCGGGAGGAGCCCAGGAGCTCTATCTTGGGGTGCCGGGCCGGACTGGCTGGGTTGGCGGGCTATGCCATGGCGGTCCGCACGCCCTTCCTCGGCGCGGCACGGTCCAGGCCTGCTTTAGGCCGGGCCGTCGGGTCGGAAAATGTAGGCCCAGCACGACCCAAATGTTCGGGCCGGGCCGGGTCGGGCCCATGACCGTGCTGTAGCCAGGCCCAGGACTCTGCCGGCGGCCGCCCGGCCTGTTTTACATCCCTAGTGACAGGTTTGAGGGCGTGCAAATTGTCTTTGTATTAAAAATCGTACACTGGGTGTAGCATATATGATGATGAGGTGGAAGCGCAAAAATTTGTTTGGGTAAAAGTGGAGAGAGGTGACGTTGTTTTCGGCTATAAACAATCACATTTACTGTTTAGTTTGTCGTAATAAAGTTACCGTCGAAGCTTGAGTTATCTGCAATAGGATAATTAACTTTGGCGCACCCTGTGCCGAAGTCAATTATGGTAAAAAAAAGTGAAGAAAAAATAATAAAATAATATAATGGAGAATGCTAGTCATATTTACATCTATTTAAGGGAAAACTTCAAATACCACCCATGTGGTTTCATACTTTCTCACTTTAATACCATATGGTTTAAAGTATATCAATTTAGTGCCATGTGGTTTTATTTTTATTTTTTTATTATCGATTCCACTAATTTTTTTCGTTAAATCAGTGATAAAGTTAAAACTAAAGGGTGTTAAAGTGCATATTCGATAAACCTAGGTGGGGTATTTGAAAAGCTGATCTCCTCCCTAATGTTGTCGTAATGGAAGGGCAGCGAGGGTGCAAGAAGAACAGGGAACAGGTGGAGGAAGTGAAGTCGGAGCCGGGTCGAGGGAGCCGCGAAGGACGGAGGAAGGGAGCAGGATTGGGGAGGAGACAAAGAGGGTGGGGGAATTTGGTCATTTTGTCATCATAGTTAACTCTGTATCCTCCTGTGAATATTTTTTATTTTTTAAGGGAGCAAAGTGTAGGTTTTTAAATGACATGGGGGGAAATGTGAAAAATTAGGTTTTAATGGGAGGTTTTTTGTAATTTAGCCATATATGTATATAGTTGAGCTAAAATGCTATTAGTGGCAAATGGATTCCGTTACCACCCATTTGTTTTTTATGATTGAACCTCAAAATCAACGATCGTCACCGTTGAACATGATGTATACCACTTGAATCATGAAGAAATCAAATTTCATACAATTCCGATATTATTCTTTTGTTCATCAAGTAGATACAAAAAATGAACGGCTAAAAATAAATATCTTTTAAAAAGTGATGATAGAAATTTTGTAATCAAGATCAAGAGTATAGATCTTGTTTTAAATAGGTTAAAGAGTTTTCTAATCAAAATTCAATTAATTTGGATATCTTTATGTCGTTAAATGAGAAAACATTTCATATTGATCATTAAAATTACAAAATTTGAAACTTTTTCATCATTAGGTCAAGGATATTGAAAAAAATTTGAAATCTGGCTTCTAAATCTTTCAAGTGGTATAGATCATGTTCAACGATGTCGATCGTTAATTTGATTTGGAGGTTCTATCATTGAAAACAAATAGGTGACAACGAAATCTGTTTGCTACTGATAGCATTTCTGCTCAACTCTATAAAATACACACACATATATAGAG
>NW_017890969.1:7500-28738 GCF_001540865.1 Ananas comosus
CTACCGTTAGATCTACCCTTTGATCATTTCTACCCGTTAGATTATACTATTAAAACAACCACCCACTCAACCCTAGGGGACCATTATCAATTTAACCGGGGACCACTATAATCCTAACCGCACATCTATTCATCCAACGGCCGAAAACTCAATAGTACCAAGGCTTGGTACTATTAATAGTATAGTAGCATATATATATATATATATATATATATAGTAGAGCTGCTGTGCTCTCAGGAGCACGAAGGCCTTCGTGCTCTTGAGTCGTTTTTCGATGATGGAATTTTCGAATCGACGATCGGCTCCGTTAGACTTGATCTAGCGTATTTGAAGTTTCTAGAAAATAATTTTTGCGATTTTTTGATATCATTATCTAGTGATCGAAAGGATTCAAAATCAATAATTTTTAATGGTTGATATCTGCCGTTTTCAAGTTTAACGGTATAGAAGTATTCAAATTAGATGAAATTTTGATACAAAATTCTTTATACTATCTAGAACAAGATCAATATTTCTGATCGAAAATTTTAGTGCTATATCACCACTTTTATAGTGTAGATCAAGTCTAACGGAGCCGATCGTCAATTTGAAAGCCACATCATCGAAAACAACTTGGTAGCACGGAGGCCTCCGTGCTACCGATAGTATACCAGCCTAACTCTATATATATATAGAGTGAGGCTACTATGCTATCGGAAGCACGGAGCTTTCTGTGCTTCCAGCTCGTTTTCGATGTTGCGACTTTCGAATCGTCGATCGGCTCCGATAAACTTGATCTAGAGTATTTGGAGTACCTAGAAAATAAATTTTATTGTTTTTCGATATCATTTGCCTAGTGATCGAATGGGCTCAAAATCAACAAATTTCAATGACCATAGTGTGCCGTTTGCAAGTTTAACGGTATAGAAATATCCAAATCACATGAAATTTTGATAGAAAATTCTTTATATTATATAAAACAAGATCAATATCTTTGATTTAAAATTTTAATATCATATTATTACATTTTGTAAGATTTTTATTTTTAGCCGTTGATTTTGAGCCCCTTCGTTTACTAGGCAAATGTTATCATAAAATCATAAAATTTATTTTCTATGTACTTCAAATACTCTAGATCAAATTTAACGGAGCCAATCGACGATTCGAAAGTCGCAACATCGAAAACGAGCTGGAAGCACAGAAGGCTCCGTACTTCCGATAGCATAGTAGCCTCACCCTACATATATATATATATACCCTATATATATATATATATATATATAATTTGGCTGGAATACTATTAATAGCACCAAATCATTAGTGCTATTAAGTTTTCAGCCCTTGGATGAAAAAATATGTGGTTAGGATGATAGTGGTCTCCTAAGGTTGAGTGTGTGTTGGTGGTTGGTTAAATATTATGATCTAACAGTCGGTAGCACCAAACGCTCGGTGCTATTAATAGTATGCTAGCCGGACTATATATATATATATATATATATAAAATTAAGTTAGAATATTTTTTAGAAGCATCAACCCTTTGGTGCTTCTAGGTTTCTAGCTCTTGGATCTACTCCTTGATTACTAATACCTCTTGGATCAAACACTATTTACCTACCACCACCTACCACCATCTACTACCATCATTCCAACTCTACATCTCTTCATCCGAGGGTTAAAAACTCAAAATCATCACTCTCTTGATGCTTTTGAGAGTATTCTAGCTCAACTCTATATATATATAGAGCAGGGCTACTGTGCTATTAGGAGCACAACAGTCCTTGTACTCCTAACTTTTTAACCACCCATCAAATTTGATGGGTGGTTACAATGAGTGAGGGAGGAAATATTAAAGAGAAATTCAAGAAGAAGAGAAATTGAAACATCCAATTTCTCCCCAATATCTCCTCCCTCTCTCATTCTAACCACCCATCAAACTTGATAGGTGGTTAAAAAGTTAGGAGCACAAGGGCTGCTGTACTCCTAATAGCACAGTAGCCCTACTCTCTCTCTCTCTCTCTCTCTCTCTCTCTCTCTCTCTATATATATATATATATATATAAGGATAATTGCCTATATACCCTTTATATGTTTGAAAATATCCGATTTACTCTTCTTCTTTTTTTTTTCTAAAATACTCCTCATATGTTCCATCGTTATTGCAAAATACCCCCACAGTTATCTCCTGTTAGTTAACTTGGGTTAAACATGAGTTAAACATCTATCACAATTAAAAAAAATTAAAATACCAATTTTGCCCTTAATTTAAGGGCAAATAAAAATGTTGGTGACGGTAGAGGGGTATATTGGAAAAAATCAAAAGTCAAAATACTTTTTGTGCCCCTGACTTTAAGGGCAAATTAGAAAATCAGTGATGGTAGAAGGATATATTTGAAAGGGCAAAATAGTAATTTTACAGAGATAACAAAGCTAATTAACAGATTTTAACTCTAGGGGTATATTAGAAATAAGTTAGAACGTAGAAAGGGTATTTTCAATATTAGCCTTCTAAAAGGGGTAAATCAGAAAATCGAAAATTTTTAGGGATATATAAGCAATTGCCCCATATATATATTGTGAATTTTATTTTTTATATTAAGATTCTAATTTTTTTTTTTTAATCTTTTTATCCAATAATAGAACTGACAATTTAAATTTTTGTTCGTGAGCTAGCTCATTTTCGACTCATTAATAAACAAGTCGAATCTGAGCTAAATTTTTGTCTTGATATTTTAACGAGCCAATTCAGCTCGTGTTTGGCATGGTAACAGCCCTAGCTACATGCAGAGTTGTCCTTGAACTTAAGCCTTGTTCGTCGTCGCCTTCACTTCTTAGAGAAAAAAATAGAAATACAATTTGAGTAAGATTATTTGTACATTTAAAAAATAAATATAAATCTTACATTTTTTATTAAGGATTAATATTTCACACTTGTTTTGTCAATTTTTTTTAATATTAAAAAAATTACTTAAACTCTTAGATTGAGGTGATGTAAGATGTACACTTATTTTTTTGAAATAAAAAAAAAGCAGCAATAAATAAAATATTTGGAAAGTTTTGAGTTAAGGAAATAAATGATGGATGGGTGGATGCTGTGAATTTACTTTTTTACCCCTCAAATTTGAAGGGGGAACATCATGGGTCCACTAAAGAGGTTGGAGTGCACCGTGGAGGTACATGATGAAAAATTATTGTCTCCACTTGGCATATCCATGTGAACTTCGCTTGTTAGGGATGCAAATGGATCCGGGTTGATTAAGTTTTTTTTATCCTGATACACTCTAATAGGGCACTGAGCGTCAAATTAAATAAAAATAATAATTTGTTCCGTACCAACACCGATCTGCTAAGGAAATGAAATGGGAGGTGGCGGGGAGGTCAACGGATCGGATTCCGAACGGATTTCTAAAAATCCGAGTCCAAACCCGACTACAAATTTGAAATGCAAGTCCAAACGCAAACCCGCATCCGACGGCTTTTAAAAATTCATATCCGAAATCCGAACCCCAGCACGAAAATCCAAACTCAGAAAAAATTATTTCTCTTTATCGTATTTCAAAATATATTATATTAGATATAAATTTTTAAAATATAAATTTAAATATAATATTAAATATTTATATTTATATATATAATGTATAATATCAAATCAATTCAGATTCAGATCGAGTTCGGGTTCGAATCGGATACAGACAAATTCATATCTGAATCCAAATCTGTCCGATTTTTGATTTTTATATTCGTATTCGAAATTATATCCGTTTAGCATTGAATAAATTCGTTGCGTTCGAATTTGGATTCGGATTCAGATAAAATTTCAGATATCCGTACCATTAACATTCGGAGGAGGTGGGGATGTCCGTCCTTCCTTTAATCCACTCTGATCCGCAACAACTCTCTCATCTCATTTTTATTAATTAATATCTATTTTTGTTAATTAATAAAATTAAACAAATAAATAAATATATTAATTAATTTCAAGTAAAAATAATTGGTTAAATTATAAAATCTACTCTGCACTTTATATGGTGCCTCAATTACTTCTTTGATTATGTTTTTTTTTTTTTTATTTCACATTACACCCTGTATTTTGTCATATTTTTAAATACTTTCCTACCATGACTTTTCGTTAAAATTTAGCAAAAATTTTTCTTTCTCTAAGGCTTCGTTTGGAATTACGAAAAAATTTCATTACATAGGTGAAAGTACAATGTAAAAATATTTTATTTATTTTCATATGTAATATTATCTTTCGTATATCGCAATTAGTTGGTTATGATATATTTTTTACGGTTCTATCGAAAAACGCAGAAACATATCTCTCTATATTTTTATCCCAACTCTATTTTATCTAATAGTATTAGATAGGCTTCAATACTAAACTAAACTTAAGAGGAAGAGAAAACACTAGAGGGAGATTTTTTAAAAAATATTTAATAATAGATTTAAAGCAATGCTACGTGATATAACCCTTTATCCCGATATGCATAGGATGCGTTTGGTTCGCATTATGAAAGATTACTAGGAATAAAAGATATCCGAGAATCTTATTCTGTGTTTGGTTCACACGGTAATATTAATTAGTCATATTATTTAATATTACAAAAAATATACAATTAATTAATTTATTTATTTAATTAATTTTAGATATGTTACCAAAAGTTTCAATATCTTTTTAGAAAAAAGAGAGAGAGAGTATAAGTTAAAGAGAGAGAGTATAATTAAAAAAATAGAAAGAAAAATATAGTCGAAATTAGAGGGAGTGAGAGAGTTGAAATTTTAGAAAAGAGAGAGAGAGAAAGCTTAGTTTAGAGAGAGAAAAAAAGTTGAATTTTAGGGAGAAAAATAAGTTTAGAGAGAGATATGAGGTTAGAGTGTAAAGAAAAATAATATCAATTAGCCTGCGGGTAGGAAGAAAGAAAGAGATTAGACATATTGTGATTACCCCAAACCATTAATATGAGAATACCCACCCTCCCTCAAGGGAATGAGATTAGTACTTTGGGGTGAATCTTATTCCCAAGTGAATCCAATATTAACAACTAGATTACTTAGTGCGTTTAGCCAAACACCATCATATTTTTTTTATTCCAATTGGATTAGTAGGAATCTTTAAAAGATAGTGCGAGCCAAATGCACCCATATAGGGATGTAAACAGATTTGAAGATGAGGTGATAAGTGATAAGTGAGAGTGAAAACTAAAGAAAAAAAAAACTGTTCCAAAGTCGCTGGGGATAGAGTTTTTTTTTCTCTTAATTTGTTCCGATCCGTAAAAGTTTGCCTCCGCCTCAACCTGTCAGAAAAAAGGGGTGGAAAGTACAAGAACTTGCCATTCTCGGACCTGCTCCGTTTGCATCCCTACAATATATTGTTTTGTCAATTTTTATTTTCGACATTAAAAAAGCTAAAAAAATTTACAAATTCTAGAATTAGGAGTTTAAAACATATATCCCACCATTTTTCGGGTGCACGAGTAGTATTTTTTTAAAAAATTTAATGGTAGGAATGGTTTTAAAAATATAGCAAAATAAGGATATAATAAAGTGAATGCTTAAAAAAAAACAAAGGGTTTCTGAGACAAAATGTAAAGTGCAAGGTGGTTTTTATAATTTAGCCAAAAATTTTTTTTTCAAGTTGGAAGGATCGCCACGAAAAATAACCAAGTTTGTCGCAATCCAAAAAATAAAAAAAAAGGTGGGACCACATGGTGGATGTAGTGATGTTAATGGGTATGGATATTTCAAATATTATCCGAATTTGAATCCGATCAGAGTAAGTTTGCCTGAGCTAAACAAATATGGATTCGGTTATGGGTATAGAAAATAAAAACCTGACGGATATGAATACGACTATTTTGTATTTACCCGACTTGAACTCGAACCCGAAATTATATAACATTTTGATATCTAGAGATTGTATTAGATATTTAAAGAATGTATTGTTGTCTTTAACTATTTGAATTTGCACTTTTCTTATCCAGATATTAATATTGTATGGCATGAATGTTTTAATATTATATTTGATTGTGTTTTGAAAATTTTATTTTGAAAATTTTAATTTTACTATAATATATTTTGAAATATGATAAAGAGAAATCATTATTTCGGGTTCGGATTCGGATTCGGGTTTCGGATTTTTGGTTGGATTCGAATATGGGTATGGATTTTTAAAACCTACCGGGTTTGGATCCTAGTTCGAATTTTAATTTGGTTTTCGGATTCGGATTCGGACTCGGATTCGGATTCGGATTCGGATTTTTGAAAATCCGACCCAGTGGCATTCCTATCTGAATTATAATTATTTTGAATCGGTTAATTGACCATTCAAAATTTTGATTTTACTATTTAATTTTTTAATTTGTTTAATATAAGTCAATTAAAGGCAATTTGTCTTCAAAATTTTAGCTAATTGTTTACTCTAAATCTATAAAATTAAATAATAAATTCAATGATAAACTCAAATTAAACAAATTGAACGGTTGAATAGTAAAATAAAATTTTGAAAAAAAAATAGTTCATTAAAGGGAAAGTTTTCTCTATACCCTTCTAAAACATCTAATTTGATAAATAATCCTTTAAAAATTAAAATATCCTGTGTACCTCCCCAAATTTAACAAACTTTCAAAAATAATCTTACCATCAAGTGTCCATATTAAAATTAATATTATTTATATTCTAACTTTACCCCTCTTAAATATTTAATGATTGGTTTCTAATTTTATTTTATAAATACCCTCCAGTATATTTTAAAATTAATTAAATTTTATCTGGACTAATAATTTAGTAAAATTTAATTAATTTTAGTTTAAAAAAATTATTCATTTCAATTAAATAAATATTTTTATTTAAAATAAATTGTAGTTAAATTAAATTTTACTTTGCTTTATTGTTAGAATGAGAGGATAATTTATTTTAGTTATCTAGTTTTTTACTACACCAATTTTAAAATGATAAAAAAACTTTTATTTGATTACTTAATGTAGAGAAAATTTGTTGCTATGAATACATTATAACTAAGAGCAATATTAGTATAATATATGACCTCAAATAAAATAATTAATTGTATTATGGAAAGAAAAACTAAATTTTTGTAATTAATGGACTTTGCATGAACCAATAATAATTTTAAATAATAAAAAAAGATAAAAATTTTAGGTAATGAAAAAAAAAATTCACAAAGTAAGATAATTATTCCATTAAATTTTAAAACCTTTGACTAATTTTCAGTTGAAATTAGCATAAATTCATTTACTAGTTAATTATTAATAGCTATTAATCTATTAATTGAATTTTTTTTATTTAACTCATGACAATATCTGAAATCAAAATAAATGAAATTTGAATGAATGGATAAAAATTAAAGAAAAAAAAGAAATAGGCCACGTACATTTATTATATGTCCTCCAGTTTCTAATATTTAGGGACAAAATGGATAATTTTATTTTTAATCTTCATTGTACCATAATATAATTAAGATTAAAATGCTCTGAGGGTATTTTTTAAACAAAGTTAATTTTTAGAGGGTCAGTTTTGATATTTCAAATTATGTAGGGATATTTATGAAAATTTTGAATTTTTTAGGGGTAGGAATAAAATTAGTCCTTAATTAAAATGTTGTATAGTTAGGGGTACGTTTTTGGCAACAAGAAAAAGTAAAAGGTGGCCAATTTCGAAATACTTTAAAGTTTAGGGGGCTAATGTTGATCTAATGCAATATCTTGCCTCTTTTTGATAGATTATAAAATAATAGATAACTTTAATAGTATTTATATGCTAATTAGGAGAGAGAAATTTTTTTCTCTCTCTCCTCTCAACCTACTAATATTTAAAAATAATAAATTTTTGTTATAATAATAGTAATTAAAAATTAATATTTAATAATAATAAATATCATTATTACTGAATATTTTTTTTCAGAAAGATAGCAAGATGCTATCCTCTTTGTTTATTACTGAATATTTAATTTTTTTAGAAATAAACTTAGGTGGAAATATGAATCAACTGTGATTCAAATTTAGAACCTCAAGTACTAACCGCCAAATTTTTTGCCACTCGTATTAGAAACGGTCAGTTACTAAATAATAATTATTATAATTATTATTACTATTACTACATAATTTGACTATATAAATCAATATTATCAAATTTGACATTATTAGTCAATTAAATACTAATACTAATAATAATAATAATAAAATAATAAAATTATCATTCAGTAATAATAATATTATTATTATTAAATATTAAATTTTAATTATTGTTATTATTATAAAAACTAATTATTTTTAAATATTAGTATGTTGAGAGGAAAGAGAGAGAGAGAAAAAATTCGTTCTCCTAATTAACATATAAATGTTCTTAACTCACTTTTATTTTCTAATTCATCAAAATAAAGGCTAGATTAGGTATTTTTTTAAGAAGAAGGCTAAATTGAGAACTTTTCTTTTCAATAAGGCTAAATATGGCATTAGTTCGGTAATGTTTACATTTTAACCTTTAAATAATAAAAAAATTTAAATACCACCCATATAGTTTCACACTTTTTTATTTTAATACCCTATAGTTTGAACTTTAAAGTGTATCAATTTAGTACCATATGGTTTCATTTTTATTTTTTTATTATCGATTCTGCTAATTTTTTCGTTAAATTAGTGACAAAGTTAAAATTAAAAGTACTAAAGTGAATATTCGATAGATTTAGGTAGGATATCTAAAGATTTTTGTATATAATTTAACGAAATATTAACGAAAAAACTGACGAAAAGATAAAAATGAAACCACCTGACATTAACTTGATACACTTTAAATCATAAGGTACTAAAGTAAGAAGCTGCAAAACCACAGGGGGGTGTGTGAAGTTTATCCTTAAATAATTAGTTCCGGAAAAAAAGAAAAATAAAGATGCGTGATGACGTCAGCCCTAGTACTATCACGTGAGCGGCGTCACGCGGTAAGCGAAATCCGGAGCGGGGGCGCGGCGTGCTTCCTGAGAGCCGTCGGATGGGCGTCCACGTCATCGATCCGTGTGGCTATCCGCGAGTCGACGGCTCGGATCGTCCCGAAGAGAAAAAACGCGGTGGTCGAATCCGAGCCCCTCTCTCTCTCTCTCTCTCTCTCTCTCCTCTGCTTCTTCGTCCTCTTTTTTTTATCCCACTGTTTTTCTCCAATTTTTCGCCCTAATAATTTTAAATTTTAAATTTTAATTTTAATTTTAATTTTAGTTTCGAATATTTGCCTCTTCTTCTTCTTCTTCTTCTACTTCTTCTAGAGAGAGAGAGAGAGAGAGAGAGAGAGAGGTGGGAGCGATGGCGGCGGCGGCGGAGGATGAGAGGGCGATGGAGTTGAGGAAGGCGGCGGTGGTGGGGTGGGTTGGGCGAGGGGGAGTCGTAAGAGCGAAGGGGAGGAGATCAAGGTCGCTAATGGAGATATCGGTGGAGGAGGCGGTGGGGATGGTGAGGGGGCGGCGGCGGCGGCCAAGGAGGTGGTGCAGCTCGACGACGACGACGAGGAGGAGGATGGGGAAGATGGGGAAGATGGGGACGAGGACGATGATGAGGACGACGACGATGGCGATGAGGAGGGGGAGGAGGAAGAGGAGGAGGGGGAGGAGGACGATGATGACGATGTTCAGGAGATACCGCCTCCGGGGAGTCACCCGAGGATTCAAGCTGGGGAGGAGGAGGACGACGACGAGGAGGACGAAGAAGGGGAGGAGGGAGGAGGAGGGGGCGATGGGAGCGACGACGACGACGACGACGACGAGGACGACGACGACGACGACGATGACGAAGAGCACGGCGAGGAGGTATACACACTAGCCACTGTTTAGGGCAAAGTTTATGCTTTTACGATAGTCTATTTTTTAATTTAGGGTTTACTTGATGGATTATTTACTATTTTATATGCTTATTTTTGTTTTTTCCCCCATATTTTTGTAGATTTATTAGTTTCATTTGCTCGATCTCGCTATATTACTGGTTTTTTTTGTGTGATTTTATTTAGATTTTGTTAATTACTGATGCTTAGATCCATGTGTTCATTTGTTTGCCCTATGTTTGATGATCTAAAAAAAGTAATATTTTACGATTTTGTAGTCTCCAAATCGTATTATTATGCAATTTTTTAGATAAATATTTATAAGAAGGTGCTTTAACTGGGTAGATCTGGAGATTATGATGTGTTTTTTTTTTCCTCTCCTAATTATTAACCCTCATATCTCCTTGACAAGTTTTTTAATCCCTAGAAACAAGCTATAGATCTGGTTATTATTGTGTTAATAGCTTGGTTAACTCTTGTTTGTTTCCTTATTTCCTTCTAAGTGTTTTTTTTCTTTTTTTGAGGGGTTATATGATACAAATCGATGTATTAGACTTTTTATTTATAGATCTGTGGTTTGTATAACCTACGTTTTTTTTTTTTTTTTTTGGTTATTCCTCTCTTTGTCCTAATCACCCCTAAATTTAAATGGGTGGATTTTGGAGTTCAACTAATATGGATATGTCACTCATTAGAAAAAGAATATGTTTTTCTTTTTTCCTTTTATTTTTGTGTTGGAATATATTTGGCTCTATAGGTAGATTCCATGTATGGAGTGGTTTTTCACTAAATTTTTGTTTTTTTATCTTCCTTTTATTTTTGTGTTGGAATATATTTGGCTCTATAGATAGATTCCATGTAGTGGGTTCTCACTAAATTTTTGTTTTTTTTTTTTTTAATCTTTTTCTTCTTCATTTATGCCTTACCATTACTCTTCTTTTCTGTGGCTGTACTACCTCTGTCCCCTTGTGGTGCTAGCATTTCAAGAAAATATATGTGATGAGGTTCTTTTAATATAATTATTCTAACACCGCCATGCTATCCGGTAGATCAGTTGGTTGGTACTCTCAGCGTCGGGGCATAGGCCTCTGATTCGACTTATCACAAGTTCAAGAATTATTTGCGCTTGTGTGGGCCTACAGGCCTATGGGCCTATGGTGGGGATCGCCATTGAAAAATTCAAAGAAAACACTTAGTTTAACTTTTTCCTTTTCTGATTCTTATTTGCAGAGAGGTGGAATATGCTATGTTCCATTCATCGAATAGTATGCGATTCCAAAAGCATCTAATAATGCCTTGTTTCCTAAAATAGTAATCTTATACCTACTCTTTGCTTATCTTAGCCCTGTGTTCCCCAAATTTACATTGATTATTTGTGTCTCAAGCATTAACTCCCTAGTATTGTGTTGTTTGGAAAGAATTCTCTCACATAATCCATCCATTGGAGATCATGTGGTCCAGAGAGGTATGGTATAGTGTTTGGGAAATGATGCAGAAAATCAGAGGCTGTTTCTGAGGAGCGAAGAAGCTCTTTATGTGCTGAATATTCTCGCACCTAGTCTGATCCCAAACTCGTCACCTGTTACATTTAAATTCTTTCGTATATTCTTGTCCTCAAAACGTATTTTCGTATTTTTCGTTCGGTGAAAGACTGGTCTTCAATTATCTTTTTGTTTATTATGCTTGCGAGTTTTCTGTTTACGTGAAGTATAATTTACGAGTTTTGGGTGCTTGAACACCAATACTAACGTAGCACGATAGTAGTAGTTATACATGGTACTGTGTTTGGTCTTTGGGATATGATGCGTTTATTCATAATCAGAGGCTGTTTCTGAGCAATTCAGAATCCGTATATTTATGTGCTGATAATTTGCACGTCAGTCTGATCCCAAAATTCTCTGCCTAATTTTCTTTTCCCTTTCTTTTGTTGTTCCTTTTTTTTCCTCCGTGAACTATAGTAATGGTTGTTCTGAGATACATTGTTAATTTATTTGAAACTCATTTGTTCTCATTTATAAATTGTATTTTTTGCGACGTACTTATATTGTTTTCCTGTTTGTTTCTTAATGCTAATCCATGTTGAGCTTCCGTAGGAGAATCTGGGTACTGAATATCTCGTCCGACCGGTCGGCCGTGCGGAGGACGAGGAGGATGCTAGCGACTTCGAGCCCGAAGAAAATGGCGAGGACGAGGAGGTGGAGGACGAAGACGATGACGGCCAGGACGAGGGTGGAAGCGGCCGAGCGGATCAGACCTCATCGAAGAGGAAGAGGTCAGGAAAGGATGATGATGACGACGACGACGACGACGACGACGACGACGATGGTGATGATGACGACGACCGGCCGTCGAAGCGATAGTGTACCTTTTCCTTAAAAAAAACCATGGCAGCAGTTTCTGGTGCAATGTAATTTGATTTAAAAGGAGTAATGCCTCTTGTAGTTTTACTAGTCCCTTTTGTCCCAATAGGGGACAGTAGATGGCCCCCTTTTTTTTGAATTTTTCTTTTCTTGTAGACTTCTACTGAAATAGTTTGCTTCATCTTTCTTTTTTTATTTTTATTTTTGTGGTTTTTAGTAGAACTTCTGAATCCTGCTGTTGATGCTATGTTTCTGATACCTGTTCTGCAAGTTTCAATATTTATGTAAATTTTAGTTGCTTGTTATTTTTGACTTCCATTTTAGGGCTTTTTTCCTCTCTGCTTCCAGCATATGTACTCAAACAGTATTAAAAACTTATACATGTAATACCCTATTAAAGTTGGTATTTGCATGTCAGAACTTTTTAAATATTTGTGTCCATAGCATGTTTTTGATTAAAAAAAAAGAAAGGAGTGTTCCTTTAAAAGGAGTTTTTTTTTTTGATTTTTTTTTTTTTTCCGAAGGAGAGTTTTTCTTTTTCACTAGACTTTCAGTGGGTGAGATCTAGAGGAAGAAAAAGATCATTGGAAAGAACATTTTTACATAACTCAAAAGTATTTGGAGGGACATATGATTGTCAAATCCAGCATTTGGAGGGAATTTTGCAAAAGTAATCATTGCGTTTTTATGAGCTGCGTTCTTGCACATTTTCAACTGTTAGTAGCACTTCGAAGGGCAGACTTGCACAGACAATTTTGTCATTTCACTTTTTAACTATTAAAGATTAATAAAAAAACTACCATAAAAAACTAACGGCACTCAACTAGAGAGGCAAATATGAACAAATCAGCATATTTGGAGAAGCATAGTTGATCACTTAAACTTTAAAGAGATATATCCATAATTTGATGTGTCTGCAGAGAGTTGTATACAACTATCCCTCTTTTTTTTTTTCTTCTTTTTTTCTTTATAGAACCATTTCTGTATTTTTCTAATATATACATGCAACAACTCATTCCAGATAACTGTCCAATGATAACTTTTACATCTGGCCCAACTTCTTTGGTAAGCCTTGATTTAAGAGGAAAGATGACTAGTTTAAAAAATACCAAATGGAAATGTTATGCCTGTATTATGCAAAGGTGATATAGATCTTACAGCATTCAATGGAGGATTCGGATCTCCCAAAAGTAGGCTGCAAATAGCATGGATTAAAAAGATAAATTTTTATATTGTATTAATTTTAATCCTGTATCTTACTATTGTTTCCGTAGATCTCAAAAAAAATTTGCAAAAGCTTAGATGCAACATTTTGTAAAAAAGAGTACAAACAAGTCCACAAATAATATTGTATTTGGCCATAGAAAAATATCCAAGCATATATTATCCCATTCATGAGAGACAATGCCCTAGAAAGGCAAGACCATGTTTTACACCCAGACATGGTCACAGTGTTCTTAATAGGGTGGTTTGGTTTGATACAGTTATAAATAATAATAATATAGTTAAAGATGCATGTAACTGCAGATGCAGTATATATATTACAGCTAATCTGTTTAGCAGTATGCAATTGAGAGTGATGCAACTAATTTTTTTTATTTAATTTAATTGCTTGTGGTTAAACACTGCATTTGCAGATTTTATGACCCTACATGTGGTAGGATGAGATTGCCCCCTAAATGATAAAAATTTATCTATTTTATCTGATGTAAGTGGCTAAGATATGTTACTCCTTATTCAGAATAACTCTTCCTAACTGCTGCATCTTCAACTACTGCATTCAATTTGGATGCAGTTCAAGATGCAAGAGTTGAGTCTCCAACTGCAGGTCCAATTGCAATATGCAGATGCAACTATAGCAAGCCAAATAAAATTTAGGATTAATCGCATACAAGTCTCTGCAAATATAACGAATTGCAAATATATCCCTATAAAGTTTAACTTTTATATATTGTCTCAGCATAAGTCTTAATATTTTCAAATATATTCCTACCGTTAGAATCTGTTAGAAAATTTTAATTAATCACAGGCTAAATACTTAGCCCTGGTTAGTTTATGAGATAACTTGACATTTTGACCCCTCTTATATTATACTGTTGTGGCTTTTGAAGGGACATATTTGTGATGACAAACTTGACATTTCACTTAGTTGCTGTTAAAATATAAACAGTTGTTTCTAACGGTAACAAACAAGAGGGACATATTTGAAAACATTAAAACTTCTGTAGGACAGCATATGAAAGTTGAATTTTATAGAGATATATTTGCAATTCTCTATATTTGCAGGGACCTATATGCATTTAACCCTAAAATGGGTTTTAGGTTTACATGTGGTTGTACCTAAAATGCAAGCAAAAGAAATCAGAATCTTAGATTTTTTTTGTCTTTTTTTTTTTGGGTGTGGGAGGGGGTAACTTTACTAATAGCCAGTAATTTTTTTGGTTGTCTGAATATTTCTCTAAAATACTCACTAATATAAGAATATTGACTAAAAAATCATTAACAAATATAAATAATCTATGAAACAATCAACTAATTCAAATATTTTATACCATTTTCTTCATTACCTAATAAATAATGCATTATGATTTGGACTTTTACTATGTTAAAGCAGAAAGATAGGATGGCTACATAAAAATCTTGTATTCATGCTTTCTTTCTACTAAAGCAAGAGTTCCAAACTTTTTATAGATAACAAGTCACTGCTTACTGGAATTCAAAAGCAATTTCATCTCATAAGATTGGCACTACCCTTCTAAGAATTTTAGGGATCAACAAACAAGCATGCTTCTACTCATGCATTTAATGTTTAATTGCTGAAACTCATCAAAGCATCATCCAGGAGGCAAACAAGGAAAATGCAAGATTAGCAGGAAAAAAAAAGGCTATAAAACTTTTCTAATGCTAAGAAGAGGAAGACAATCAAAACATGTAAATGCAACAGAAAATAGGATGTTGGCAACCAACTTACACCCCTTTTCTTGTAAGAAGAACGTAAATGAGATTCACGTCTTCCAGCAGACTTATGTGCAAGCAGAAAGAAGCTTCTTCTTGCTCTTCGAACTGAATGCATGTGAAAAATAGCTGTAAAATTTTCCAGTAAGTTTTGTTCTCAAGCAAAATGACGTGGTACATATATATATATACTGTCTCTCTCTATATATATATTACAATACAATGATCAGTAGCATGAGTTCCACTGAAGTACAGAGAGAGATAAAATTGTTGTCGAAAATTTTCACATTTACTGATTCTTTAGTTCTTGATCTGAACTGTAACTCAATATCAAAAGTTTTCCGATAGCTGCAAAATTTTCCAGTAAGTTTTGGTCTCAAGCAAAATGTAGTGTAGAGAGAGAGAGAGAGAGAGAGAGAGAGAGAGAGAGAGTAAACTATTACAATACGATGATCAGTAGGATGAGTTTCCACCGAAGTACACAGAGAGATAAAATTATTGCAAACAAATTTGTCGCATTTACTGATTTGACCTGAACTGTAACGCAATATCAAAGTTTTACTACTTCATCCCATTAATGAAAAGTTGCCAGAGAATGAATAAACATTGTCAGGATATGTTCGACTATATTGTTAAGAACAACTGCTTGGCGTTCTGGTTTTATGGCTTAATCCGCTGCTACAAGTCACATGGCAATTCAAAGGAGATAACAATTTCCTAGATTAAGTAAAAACTGAGAAAATGAAAAGATTACATGACAAAAGACTAATATGGAAAGGGGACTGATAATTGTTTACTTTCCGAGCAAACTAAGAAATTTCATCGAGGGTAAAGGTGCAAAAACCAGAATAAAATCTCCAGCTCACAAATTATATTAGATCGAGCACCACGATTTCATGACTAATACATAACAACTGGATTTTCTGACCATAACAAGTAGCCTTAAAGGACTTGAAATAGTGGATTTCACATAAAAGTACATAAATACGTGCTATGCCTCTCAAATGTTTTGCTGGTGACAATAAATTATTAGTTGACGGCAAGTACGTGGTATACCTCTCTGATCCTTGACCTTCTTTATGTCGCCATGAACTAATAACGTATGAGAGGGTCAAACACTGTTATTATTAACCATCTAACTTAGTACCTTGGAAGCAAACGAAAGTTTATGTATCTAGACTGAATGTTCCTAACTACATACTTTATATTGCCGAATGTCCCACGTGTTGTTGACCGTAGATGTAAAAGCCACAAAGAAAATTAGGTTCTCCGCAAACATTGGATAGAGCTTAGGAAAGCACCTTGTTGGCAACGCGGTCCATCCGATTTCGGTATAGAGGAAAAGATCTCTTATAAGACCATTCTCCTACTCCTATTCCTTATTACATGCTTGAACAGAGAGGAGCAGATAAATTCAAAATACAAATATGCATGCAGCAAGGCAATTCAAAAACAAGATGGTATTTAGTTGATATTCCACTTTACCAGAACCAACCATTCTTTTTCCTTAATAGATAATTCATCATAATTTCAGAATATTTTGACATGCAATATTCACAAGGAAATTTCAAAAGAACAACAGAATTTAGAGAAATTAGAACTTCGAAACTTGGTTATACCTAGCAGGCTCCTACAATGGCTGGGAGAATTCAGAGACAAAAAGGTAACTACAAGCAACAATTTTCCCACTATGACAACCAAGCTGAAGCAATCGAAGATGGATAACTTGTATACTAATTACATGTAATGCATCAGCATGAAAAGCAATCGAAGAAATATCGAGCACTAACCAACTTTTAAGAACCGAGTGCACCTTGTCGGCAGGGAAAGAGTGTGCTCCCAAAAGCGAACGCTGAGAACCACAACGGGTACGTGAAATTGCCCTCCACCCCATAAACCTCCTTCCAAACCCTCGAATTTCGATCATGCATCAGTATTTTCTTCTGGGTGGCCATAAAAACCACATCTTTCGTCTGGCTAATCGGAAAAACACTCGCCGCGTACCCGTCAATGCACCTAAGATTCACCCTGTCCACCAGAGCCCACTCCTCTTTAGCGCGATCCTTCAACACCCAAGTGCTCATCCAAAATCTAGACATCTGAACAACCGAAACGGACCCCTCCAATTCCAACAGGTAAAATCTCGTCCCCTGCTGCGTGGCCAGCACCTCGTCGGGCAACGTGATCTTCCCCCACAGCATGTTCTCGAGATCGAGCACGGAAACATAGCGGCAGCAGTGGGTGAGCCAATTCATCGAGCACCCGGCGTACACCGACTGGTTCCGGTTCATGCAGGTGAATTCGTCGCACATTGACGCGGCGAACCGGGTCCAGGCCCCGGTGGCGGCGTCGAACACCTTGCACACAAGCCGCCGATCGCCGCCGCGGGGCCACCGCCCGAACGAGCGGTGGAACCCGGCGATCGCAACGTGGATCCTCCACGTAGCGGGGTCGAACCCTAACCCTACCAGGGTCGCCTCGTACTCCGGCTCCGATCGCGTGAAGGGCCTCTCCCTCGTCCGCGGCAAAACCCTAAACTCCCTCGTCATCGGATTGCACACGTAGTACACGCCCCGACTCCGCACGCTCGAGCAACACAGGAGGCCATTACAAGAAGCCCTAATTTTGACCCGATCGTCCAAAAAATCCAGCGAAAACGCCGAAACCCCTAGGATCGGATCGACACATACCAAATCGGGGGTGGACGCGGCGTGATCGGGGGATTCGATCGCGACGCCGCGGGTGCGGGAGCTGAGGGCGAAGTGGAGGTCGACGAACTGCTTCTGGGAAAGCACCTCGCGCCACAGCTTGCACACGGAGCGGAATCGGAGGAGGGATTTGGTGGGGAGGCGCGCGAGGATCTGGATCGTGAGGTCGATGGGGAGGGAAACGGGGTGGGAATCGCGGGGATTCATCGGGTCTCGATCGGGATTTCGAGGGGGAAACTAGCGGGGAAACGGTTGTTACTACATTTGTGTGCGATGGGAGGGGTATTTTGGTAAATTAAAGTGTCGTGGCGTTTGAGGTCGAATCCGCCATTAATGGCGGTTTCGAGAGATCGAGAAAGGGAATGGAACCAAATGTTCAACTTGTTGTGTGGACCTGGTTCACCACGTCACCATAGACAACACCAATTAAAAGGCGACAAGTGCACTCTCAGAGGTTAAACGGGTTCGGGTCGGGCCATAAGGTTTGCTAATCAATAATCATCATCTGCGTTATTATTATTCACATAAAGAGATGTAGATGGGTCTGAATCGGGACAGGTATTTGGAAACATCCGAATCCGACGATCAAATTTGAAATCCAAACCGGACGGATTTTAAAAATTTATATTCAAAATTCGAATCCGAGCTCAAAAACTCGAATCCCAAACAAGCATTTCACTTTACCATATTATAAAATATATTATATTAAAATCTAAAATTTCAAAGTACAAATTCAAATCTAATATTAAATATTCATATGTATTATTATATATTAATAGGTTCAAATTGGTTACAAACAAAAATTCATATTTAAATTCAAATTCGTCATATTTTTATTATTTATATCTACATTCGAAACCATATTCGTTTAAAATCGAATAAATCTGTCGTTTCTATCTTTCAATCAATGACTTAGTATTATGGGCATATTCATGGTAATAAAATATCCTCCAAATGTATTTTGTTGGAAAAATGTTTACTTGATAACTTAATATCATCACTACTACTACTACCACTACTACTACTACTACTAACGACGTACTCGTGTTTTGCAGTAGAGATATAGTTTATAAGTTTTTTTTTTTTTTTTATTGTATTTGTAAAGTGAAAATCACCATATAAAATTAAATAGAAATATATATAAATCTGATTCCAAAATATAAGTATTTTCTAAAACAAAATAACAAAATTTGTTGTATGCTTATTGTTTATATTGTTTTGTCCAAAAGATTCGTTCTCTTTCTTTTGACTGTTTTATGTCATTTTCATGGAACCTATTGAAAACATAATGATAAAATAAAAGGTAGTTATCTAGTTCTTAGTTTTTCTCTTGATTGATTTTCTGATGTATTTCTAAAATTTAAAAACATATACTTAATCTTGTAAGAAATTTGTAACTTTAGAAAAATCAAATACCAAGTAATTTTTAGATATATAAAAATGTCAGAGAAATTAGAAAGAATCTTTCTAAAGTTAAAACTTTGTTTATTAGGATGATTGATAGAAAGTGGAGTGGTGCTTAAGTCGGCTTTTTATTAAATAGATACTGTGCCCGATACTAAGTAGAGTCACGTGCGTCTGTTGAGGCCTCTCGACGGAAAAAAGTTTAAAATACAACAGTCATATTACTGATGTGGTATTTTCAACCAATCAGATTACTTTTCTGGAATTCACGCATGTTATCTAATTTTTTTAAAAATTATTTTTGTTATACTTTTCTCTATAATGAAAGATGCTATATATAGAATGTATAAATAATATGGTATAGCTGCTCTCCACTGTGTACAGCACGTCGTACTAGATGTAAAATATGTTTTTCATGCACAATATATTATACATTTACATGTCAAATGTATAAGGCATAAAATTGGAATTTAATTGTTTAAATATGTTGCATAACATTTGAAAGTTTACATTATTAAAAAGTACGTATGTTTAAATACATATATGAAAATTATAAATTATAATTTTTAATTCGCTTGATGGTCGGTCCATGGCGGAGCAGATCTACATAGTAATATTGAAAACTCTCGATTTACTGAAAATCGACACCAGATGTACTTCCAATGCAGAACACCCCACGTTTTTTTTCTGAGAGAAAGTCTACTGTACCGTACTTGCATCACATCAGTAATAACAAATTAATAATATTTTTTCTTTAAAAAAAAAGTACAATAATTTTTTTTATAATTATGATGTGATAGGTTAATCCCAAAAAATTTATTTGATTGGTTGAAAATGATGTCACCAATATAACTGGTATACTTTAGAAATTTCACTTTTTGGACATTTTCATAAGCTCTAAAAATATTTATTAAAGCAAATTTAATATTGTTTTATTAGATCTATCGTGCATTTATATGGTTGGTTGATGGTGTGTGTTGGGTCGCAATCAGTTATAAAAAATGGAAAGGAAAATTTAATTTAATTTTTTATGGCATTTATGTATTAAAATGAGGAACTATAAACATATCTATTGTTGAAGAACTAAAATTGTTCGACGAAAACGCACGAGATCTATATCATTCATAGATCTGAATTTTTCTTATAATATAGCCGATGTAGTGCAAGGTCTCTTAAAAAAATGATAATTAACAAATGATAAATTTTTAACATGATTACAATTAGCCGATTAGATTTTCAAGTGTGATTCAGCGATTCTAGTTTTATTTCTTCATCTCATGTCTCTGACAACAAAGTTAAAATTTGTTCTTCTAAAGAAAATGAGTTTTGGCATTGTACTGCAATAATAATAAGTATATGATAATCCAATAAAGTAGATGAAAGATGATTAAAGCAATAAAGGACAAAGGTAAAATCTATTCTTATAGTTTAATTCTTCAATTTTTTGAAACTTTAATTTGATGAACAAAAGTGTTAATAGTTTTTATACTTTCACCACTATCCATCACCATGTACAACATTTGTTTTCAAAATGCAACGAAACAATCCACGTATTTGCAATTATCTGCCTACGTAGAAGTAAAAATTTGTGAAAGATTCAAACTTTTTATATGCGGCTTAATTTTCTATACAATTGAGTGCCAAAATTTATTTACGTTTGGCTTTCACTTTTTCGAAGTTTTTATCTTAATTTCATACGTTTTCTCTTACCTGCTGCACAACATAAACAGTTAAAACTATTAAACTCTGTACTAAAGTTGAAACCAAATGTCGTTCCTTCATCGAGCCACGTGGTCTTTCTTTTATATGGATTTTCTCTCTCTCCCTCACATGCTCTTCCTCCCTCACATGGACTCACATGGGTTATGTTAAATAAGCACGTACTATGCAAAATTTTGTTTCATGCACCCTCTGTATCATATTAAACAATAATAATTTTAAAGGTAAGAGGCTACGTTAAAAGGGCATGTATTATGGAACATTTTGTTCCATGCACTCTCTGTATCATGTTAAATAATT
>NW_017890970.1:0-28707 GCF_001540865.1 Ananas comosus
TGACCCAATCAATCAACTTCCGCCACCGCCATGGGTTCACGTTCACTCACGTCCTTATAACCTTAGGGTTCACCAACCTAGGGTCTCCTAAGTCATCCTAGACTCTCTCTTTACTTGCTCTGGTGCTCTGATACCACTTTATCTGTCACGCCCCGAGACCGCTACCAATTTGGTCCGGCCCGGGCGCGTCGAACAGACGCCGAACGGACAGGACCTCCCCTGTCCGCCCAAGGCAACCAACAGATCATGTATAAGAATTTACCCAGGAATTCAATTCATAAATACACGATCAAGAAGCACCACTAGTGCAACAACCGAGAGCAAGATACAAGTATAAAAACATATACAAGTACATCAAGAGAGAAGAACTATCTATTACATTCATTTGACTTAATACATTCAATTACATCTTTTACATTCTTCCAAAATATAAATACAATCACTCGAACCTCACCCTATACATCATCTACTCTCAAATATAAAAGGGTGAGGGCTAGTGCAAAAAGGAAGGTAGCTAATGCTACTAAAGCGCCGGGCCCTTACCGCGATCCTCACGCTCACCGGGGACACCCGAACTGGAACCTGTAGTAAAATGGGGGTGAGAACTAACTTCCTTAGTTCCCAGTGGGTTCGGCCGCCGACTCCGCCGATCTCCCCACTAGGTCCAAGCGGGCACAAGTAGATAATCGATAGATAGATAGATAAGGAAAGCGGTAGATGACAGAAGTAAAGCTACTCTACTATGCCCAATCATAATATATGATGCATGTACAATGAAATAGGTAAGGAGCTAACCGGTTATCATGTCCAAAGATGAAGCTATTCACTCGATTGTTTACCTCATTCACTTGTTCATCAATCTCGTGGCTTACCCGAAGGCTCGCCTACAGCTCACTAGCCATCTCGACACGTAGGGAGAATTCACTCACACTACGGACCCGAGACCGTCTGGCGGGGCCATATAGGCAATCCCTGGCGTGACCAACATTCGGAGCGCACTACTTGTGTGGGGCTTCCATCACAAGATTTAACAGACCGTGAGCATGATCCCATCCTCTAAGCTTGAGGATACCCTGTCCTCTAGGGTCACAAACATCATATAGTCCATAGGTTTCATATACACTATGACTCACATAGGTGTCGTTTGTTCTTTTGCTTACTATCAACTACATGCCACTCGTCCATTGTTTACTATCGACTAGATGCCACTCGTTCTTTGTTTAGCATTAAACCAACCATTGAGCCCATCACTTTCTCTGCACTATAGGATTCACAAGTCTCGACCCAATCCTTATCAATCCACTACATCAATATCCAATACACGCTACGATATCATCAAGGAAGGCATAAGGAAAGGCAATTCATAATCATCCTATAATGCAATAATACAAGATGCAAGGGTCGACATGTACTAAGACATAGAAGGGAGCCCGATTGCTTCGGGATGGACACCACCCACCTCTTGGCGATGCCGCGATGATGGAAAACTCGACGTTGCGGTCTTTGCACGTCGCTTCAACTCCTCGGGGCGAAGCGAGCCCTCGAGTACCCAATTCGGCGATAACTCCGCACTCGTTCGTCGGATCGGCAAACCGTCTTCGCCGACGCGTTCCGAGACCTAGCAATTTGGTTAGCGACCCAACAAATTAGATCAAAACCCTAGATTTCCCAAAATCCCAATCCGTGCCCTAGAATGGCGACGAGAGGGAAATCCACGGTGCGAGCTTCGATTTTGAGCTCGAACCATCTATTCATTCCCAATGGGTTCCATTTGAACCAATTCTAAACCATAAAAATCCCAAAACCCTAGAAACACCATTAAAGGGTTTAGAACTTACCTCTCTTCAAGACTCCTTCAAGCTTGAGGGAGAGGGAGAGAAGAAGATGTCTTCTTCTTCTTCTTCTTAGTCTTCTCCTTCTCTTTCTTCTTCTTTCCTCCCTTCTTCTCCTTCCTCTTCTTCTTCTTCTCTTTCTTTTCTTTCTTTTCTTTTCTTTCCTAGAGAGAGAAAGGGAAAGAGTGAGAGAGAGAGAGAGAGCAACTGAGGGTGAGAGAGGGGTCCCCCATCTCTAATAAGGGCCATTTTGCAGCTAGCCCCCTCAACTTTTCATCCTTAGAATCAGCCCTCTCTGGGCATTTTCGCAGCGAGGGACCGGTCCCAGCTCGGGGAGACCGGTCCCCGAAGGCTGCCCTTTCGAGCAGAGGGGATTTCGCGTTCGGGAACCGGTCCTTACCCGAGAGACCGGTCCCCGGGAGACCGGTCCTTGTCCAAGAGACCGGTTCCCGAGAGCTGCATTCTCGGGACTTAGCCAAATTTGGTTAAGTCTCGCCAGGCCAACGTTCGGGAACCGGTCCCTGCCCACCAGGGACCGGTCTCATCAGAGACCTCCGCAACCCAGCCTGATGGAACCGGTCCCTCCCTGCCAGGGACCGGTCCCCGAGAGCATTTCTGCTCCAGTGCAAGTTTTGCACTGGTGCTCCCACGGACCCTTCCTTAATGCACTTTATGCATTATAAACACCTTCGGACTTTCCGAAGCCACGACAACTAGTCGATTCTGGTCGAAGTCTAATCCTCGAGTTTCGAGAATTCACTTCCTTACAAGGGAGCTCCAAGTGCACCCAAGCCCGGGACCGTCTACGGACCTCCATGTGGTCCGGACCTCCAAGTGGTCCTAATCGCGCGACACTCCGGAGTACTCGACGACAATTCCCCTCCATGTGGGGATATGGATGGCTATACCATCCCAAAAGCAGACTGTGAGCTAGATCTATCCTCTCCAAGTGAGGATACCTCACAACTAGGGTCAACAACCCAATCAGATCCTCTTCAAGTGAGGATGCACTACAACTAGGGTTAACAACCCAATCAAATCCTCTCTAAGTAAGGATGCCCTACAACTAGGGTCAATGTCTCAATAACTCATCGACAACCTCTCCATGTGAGGGTACTTAGGTTTACTAAGTTCTTTATCCACAAGGCATTTTCTAAGGGATCCATCTATCCCTAGGTTCTCAAACCTCTAGTGTCATTTACACTACATTAATGCCACTTGTTATTCTTTAACATTTGGATGCCACTCGTTTGTTCTTTAACATTAAACACTACTTTCTATGTCACCAACCCCCATCGGGTTCATCTCTTTTCTTTCGCATCATAGGATCCACATTCCGACCCAATCCTCACCAATCTAAGTTACCAAGCGTTCCAAGTACACTAGGTTATCAATTAGAAAGCATAAGGAATGGAGCTACTATGCAATCCTATAATGCAACATGTAAGAGATGAGATTAAATGCAATCTAAGACATAGAAAGGAGTTCGAAAGCTTCGGGATGGCACCCCCCACCTTTTATCGATGTAGAGGCTTTAGAAATGTTCCTCGGCGAACTTTACGAAAAGGCTTTAGCCTTCCTTGGTCTAAGACAATGCTAAATCGGCCGTATTTCGCCGATAGCTCCCAATCAACTAGTCGAATCGCGAAATCGACTTCGCCCCCGCGTTTTGTGACCTACCAATTAGGTTTATATAGCGTATCACTTCCCCGTAAGTCGTGCTGAGTTCCGTCGAAATGAGCGGAACGCGGAAAGGAATGAGTTACTATAGGCTTGAAGTGCATTGGAGCCTATATGTAAAGTATAAAGGGACCCGAGAGAATGAAACTGTAATTCTGGAGAAGTTCCAGAAATTTTACTCTCGGGAACCGGTCCTTCGGCGGGAGACCGGTCCCGAGAGACTGGTTGCGTCGGGGGGAGACCGGTCTCCTTCTGCGCAGCTTGCAGGATAGCTCTCGGGAACCGGTCCCTAAAGGGAGAGACCGGTCCCCGAGCCCGAAATTGCCCAGTGAGGGCTGGTTGCAAAAATAAAAATGAGAGGAGTTTAAGTGCAAATGTTGCATGAGATGGATGTATAGGAGTGAGGGTTAGGGTTAGCTCTCATTTCCCTCACTCTCACACAAACCTTCCCTCACTCTCTCTAAAATCCTTCTCTTCTCTCTCTCCTTCTCTCTAGATCTTGAGCAAAGGGAGGGGATTTGGAGGAGCAAGCTTGGAGAAGAAGCTCTCCAAGGTGTAGAGCAAGCTAGGCAAGGCTTTTGAAGGAAAGCTTTAGACTCCAAAGGTGAGTTCTTGTGATTTTAAGTTAGGTTTTGGGTTTTGCTTCTAGTTGAAGCATTCAGAAATGTCTATGGTGATTTTCCTCCATTTTTCGTCAAGCTAGGGGCTTGATTGGAGAAGATGACATCGTTGAGGGACCTAACTTTAGGGTTTTTGAATTTTGAGGTTCAATCTTGGGATTGATCTCTTTTTAACCTAATTGGTAGGTCAACGAACGCATCAGTGCACTCGGTTCGGCGATACGACAAGCGTGCGCGAAGATATTGAAAAAAGAAGCAGGATTGGTACAGATTGCCGCAGCTCGCGGCGAAAGTGTCTAAAAATCGTGAGAACAGAACCACGGCATCCTAGTATCACATAAAGGTGGGGGGTGCTATCTGAAAACACCGGATCTCTTTTTATGTCTATGTCGCTTTTTTGAGCATGTTGGTAGTATAGCATTCTTGCATGTAGGGTAATGAAAGGTATATGTATATTGATTGTATCGATCATTTGCTTAATCTGCTTAAGATTATTGTAGATGTTATAGAACCATGTGAACAAAGAAAATGAATGACCCTATGTGTATGTGAATGCGAGAACAGACTGTGACAATAGTAAACAAAGGTGACATTGACATTAGTGACTCGATTGATATCGAAAAGTGGATAGTTAAACAGGGTTTAACCCAGAATGGCATTATGAGTAGTGTGGCATCGAGGTATTGAGGCATGAGACAGGTTTGGCTATACCCCCTCAAATTGAGGGTGGGATCATACTCACAAGTATTGGTTCTGGCTTGTGTGGAAGGTTGCTCCTCCACAAGCGGTGTGCTCCGGAGTGTAAAACACCACGGGTGAAAGTACCCGGTGAAGATCCCTCGGGTGGTTGTGCCTTGTGCCTCCCCCGGTAGATGGGATGTGAGGATTGTGAGTCGTGGTAAACCAGGAGCACCCCGTGTTGATTGGGTAAGAGCCAAGGAAAATAAGAAATGAATATGCATGCTTAATTATCATGTAATTGAGTATGAATATCTATCTGTGGATTGCTTTCTTGCAGGCATTGTATTAGAATTGCATTAACTGGTTCGTTATCTTTCTTTATTGAAATACATATGCCTGAAATAGACCTAGTGGGCGAATCGGCGTGGTCGGCGGCCGAACTCACTGGTAACTTTGTTCTAGTTCTCATTACCACTAACCATGCAGATCCGTGCGCGACCGGGGCGGCGGAGGATCGAGGCAAGGGTATCGCACCGTAGATAGCGGCCTCAGAGTTTATAGGCATACCCTACATTTTGGAGTACTCAACTATTGTATGTTGAATTAATAATGTAAAAGTGATGTAAATTATATTTTGGGTAATGCAAGAATGATGTAATGAATGTAAATGTATTAGACTACTTGTGTTTGATTGAAATGAAATCAAATGACTTGTATGTTGGATGCTTAAATAGTTTCGATGCTTTCACTTGTGGTTGTTGTTTGCTCTCGTGCAAACCTTGTATATTCCGCAATTCTCTTTTATGATTTGCTTGTAATATACTTGTTGTTGGAGCCTTGGGCGGGCAGGGGAGGTACTGTCCGCTCGGCGTCTGTCAGGTGCTCGAATCCGACCAAATTGGCGGAGCTCGGGGCGTGATAGTTTACAAGGCCTCAAATGAGATCAATCTCATACTTTACTAAAAACCCCATTTTGGAGCCCTAGGGTTCCCATCTTGCCATTTGCAATTTGGAATCCTAACTCTAGCTTTGATCCACCAACAATGGTGCTAGGGGTCCAATTGACCCCATTTCCAAAGCTCAAAACCCAAAAACCCTAAGTTCTACAAGCTAGGGTTTGTAGCTTACCTCTTGAGCTACACCAATGGAGAGGAGGGAAAGAGAGGAAGATGCTCCAAGCCTTCTCTAGCTTGATCTCCTCCTCCTTCTTCTTCTTCTCCTCCTTCTTCTTCTTCTCTTTCTTCTTCTCCTTCTCTTTTGTTCTTTCTTTTCTAGAGAGAAAGAGAGGGAGCAAGAGAGAGTGTGAGAAAGAGAGAGAATGAGAGGCTGAGAGAGGGAGTAGGCTCATAAGCCCCTCTATTGTAACAAACTTCAATTTAGCCCCTCAACTTTTCGTCTCTCAACCTGCCTTCACTGGGCAGAATTCACGCGAAGGGACCGGTCTCCCCGACTTGGGACCGGTCCCTGAGAGCAGCCCATGCTGCAAGGGGCCTTCTCGCGTTCGGGAACCGGTCTTTCCCCGAGAGACCGGTCCTCGGGAGGCCGGTTCCTTTCGAAGAGACCGGTTCCCGAGAGCCCGATTTTCAGGACTTAGCCAAATTTCGCTCTGTCTCGCGGGTTTCACCTACAGGGACCGGTCCCCCAGCCCAGGGATCGTTGCATCAAGCAACCCCGCAACCCTCAGCTACGGGGACCGGTCCTCCCTTCCAGGGACCGGTCCCCGAGAGCAAAAACTGCTAAGTTCAGATTTTCGCGTATTTGCTCTCGCGGACACGTTTCCAATGCACTCTTTGTGTCTTGGACATCTTTAGCTTTTCCGAAGGGTACTCACTCGACAATTAGTCGATTCTAAACGAAGTACAATCCTCGGATTTCGAGAATTCACTTCCTTACAACTATATAGAGTGAAATTTTCATGATACATAAGGCATGCATTTTAAGTGTTCTAAAATTCACATAAATCCTATCTAGCATGGATTTGCATTCAAAAAGACGTTACGACAAGTATAGCAAGCGTAGGGGCCATTTTGCCCCGTTCTCATGAAGCCAAACCACCACAACTCTTGCGCTCCTTCGTTTGCTCCGACGAAGGTGTCCACTAGCCTCCTAGCACCCTAAAGATGTAGGAACAAGAGTTAAACGAACCTTACGAACAACCATAAGGTTGATCATTAACCATCTCAAGCTAAGGTAGAGAAACTCACCTCAAGTGAAGAAATCCTCTCTCAAGCTCCAAATGGGAGTTAGAGTTCTTCAAATCCAACCTAAATAAAGGTTTTAAACCCATCAATTAGGTTTCAAAGCAGTCAAATCGAAAATCCCCAAAATAAACCCTAAATCCCAAAATCTAGGGTTTCTACCAACAAAAGCACCAAAGCTAGAATCTAGAGGAAGGAAATCATCAACTAACCTCTAGGATGCTCCAAACCAAGCTCAAAATCCTCTAGGGTTGAAGATTGATCCACTACCAAGCTCCAACCACAAGCTCTAAGCCTCCAAAGGTGAGAAATGAGGGAGAGGAAGATGCTCCAAGGCCTCCAAGCTTGCTCTCCTTCAACTCCTTCTTCTTCTTCTCCTTCTTCTTCTCTTTCTAGAGAGTGTAGAGAGAGAGTGAGGGAGAGAAATGAGGGAAAGAGATAAGGGAAATGGCCTAAAAGCCCTCTATTGCAACAATATCCACCTAGGCCCTCCAACAAAGCAACCTGTGCACTGCCCGGGTCTGGGCAGTTTTCGGACTGAGGGACCGGTCTCCCCGACCTGGGACCGGTCTCTCAGCCTGCCCCGAAAATCCAACGTTCGGGAACCGGTCTCTCCCTGCATGGGACCGGTCACTCCCCGCGTGGTCGCGCTTGGGGACCGGTCTCATCCGCCAGGGACCGGTTGCCTCGCAGACTACCGCAACACTGTTCCGAGGGGACCGGTCTCTCCTATCAGGGACCGGTCCCCGAGAGTGAAAACTTTCAGGACACTGCCAAAACTCCAAAAATCAAACTTTTAGGTCGGAATACCATCTACGACCTTTCACCAGGTGTGGAAAAGTTCAGAATCCATATCAAACACTCGAACCTCGCAATTTGCACAGGTCCAGTGTGTTACATTCTGTAATATATGGCAACTTGGAGTTGCGATGTCAACTTTGATTTAGGGGATCAAAGTGAGGATGGAGCTAGTTGGATATCATCCCCGAGTGATTTGTGATGCGTGTGAATGAATTCTGGAGATAAATAAGTGTTTCGGCGCAAATTGGCCGCGAAACGAAATATAAAGAGAATTTTCGGATTTCCGACGCTAACTTTGATTAAAAGAATTAAGTGAGCAAAATAACATAAAATGGTGTGAGATACCATTTGATTGGACTTAAGGGTGTAAAGTATATGTCTGGAATGACTCGTGTTGAAATCGGAGCGAAAAGAAAAGATTTAAAATTTTCTGTAAAGAACGGGACTGAGAAATTAGCAGAAAAATGCACAGTGTCAGAAAATTATAAAAACTGGAGGATATGTCAGGAATATTTTTATGAGGCTAGATTTAAAGTTTCACATTATTCTGACACCCGTAGAGAGAGAAATAGAGTCCGAAAGCTATCTGATAAAGATTGCAGTTCGGCACAGTTCGCGGTGACCAAATGGGGTTGGAACTGAAATGTTAAAATTTTTTTGGACTTATTAAGTAAAACCGAATATGCCTGTCAAATTTGAGCGCAAACGGACATTTGGAAGGGCCTGCGAAAGGTATCTGATCCGTGTCGCTAAGTGGTATTAAGTCGAGGGGCATTATGGTCATTAGCACATGTTAGTGGAATTCCACTAACCTACCATAGCCTTCTCCATCCTTATCCCCCCCTCGTTCCATTCGTATGAGAGAGAGAGGGAAAGGAAGAGCACCAGAGAGAGAAGGAGAAAAGAAGAGAAAAGAGAAGAAGAAGAAGAAGAAAAAGAAGAAGAAGAAGAAAAGAGGTAGTGTCACGCCCGGGTACCAGCGGGAGCATATCCGGCACGTGCACAGACCCGCCATACACCTGCAGTATATAAGGCGTCTACGAAGAAAGCAAATCGATAGGAAGTAAAACAAAGAAAATCCTATCCTGATATCAGAGCAATGTACAAGTCGATATACTATCAGTAAAAGAACAGAGAGTATACAATCCAAAATCTCAACAAAAGGAGAAGAAGTAAGAACTATAACATCTGGATCATCAACTCATATACAACACAGGGTACACAAAAATATCTGTACACAGGTAGTCCCTCTATACAATGGACATCACCCTCGGCCATAGCCCGAGTAGCAAGGTGATCGACTAACACGCTCCTAGCAAGGTCTAGCTAGACGCGACTCCCTTGCCACGATCCCTAGCCTCTCCTGCAGATGGCTCTGTAAAAACAACCACCAAAAAGGGCGTGAGAACTATTAACAATAGTTCCCAGTGGGTAAGCCGCCAGCCTCGGCGAATTACACCACTAGGCTCATGATGTACTGAATGAAAGCGAAAACAGTAATTGCATGATATAGAATTACGCAATGCTAACAGGTAATGAGCATGTAAGCAACATGTAATCATGACTTCAACAATAATGAATCAATTGAATAATAGAAGCATAGCAACTATGATAAGCATGAACATAAGCCTAAATGTGTAAGTAACTACTGTACACTGTAACCAGTAATCATTCATTACTGTCCAAATTTCTTAGCACTTTCCTTTCATTCACAGGGACCTACCCAAGGTAGTCCAGCTTGCGCCGCGCCTAATGGCCCCGTGGTAGTATACACTCCCCACGGCAATCCATTTCGGCACCCAATCCCGCACGGGCGAGCAACTGTCGCGTAGGCCAACTCCGGAGTGCCGGCTTGTAGGGAGCTACCCTCACAAGCGTGTGCGAATGAGCACGATGGCAAGCAAGCAAAGTCCATTGTCCACATGTCACAATTTTCATATTTTCATTGCAAAGTTCATACCCTCGATCCTCTGATCGGAATGTCATTACACAAATAATAACAAAAGCTAGTATCCACTAGATTGTAAACATATGAGGATAAAGCTAAATCACATAGCATTGTAATCTTTCCACTAGTATGGCACTATCAACATAGTCATGAGCATGTCATAGTTCTCTACATTAGAGTCAAGAGAATGTCATTGTTCTCTACTTTAAAGTGCATCCTACACTTGTTCATAAGTCAATCAACTGTATTGAATACAAATATAAATACTTTCATGTATAAGTGTTCTCTACTTTATAGAGACTTCATTCGAATATGCTCAACATTATGCTGACGAATGTCAAGCCCTTTCTCAATCACATAAGCACACAATAAGACCATTTCTATAATACATATAGAACATAGGGGAGTTTCACTTGCTCTGGTTAGGTCCGACCCACCTAGTACTAGGCTCCAACTATTCACAAGAAGTCCCACAATCAGCTCAACGAAGCCTCAATGCTGCTGAAAAATAAACGTCAAGATTGGATTAAATCTACGGCCGAAATGTCCGATTTCGGCTCAATTCACATCTTGGATCAAGTAGTAACATAAATCGCTGTTTTGGTTCACTTTAGTACCTCCAATTAAGTCTCTAAAGGCTTCCCAAAGCCAACCAAGGATGACCCAAAGGTCGGTCGAACTCCCGCTGCGATCAACACCAACACGACATCAAAATCATCATATATTAACAAATATAGTCGGAATCTTGCGAATTCAGTTTTCTAACTGAAATCCCTGCTTACCTCAGGTTAGAATACCTTCCAAACCAGCTTCTAAAAGTACAAGTTTAGCTCAACAAGACTCGAAGACCTGCTGCGAAGAGAAAATTCCAAATTGCATCAATAATCCGCGTATAGTTCCGATTAAGCTTTATAAATGGCTAAACATTCCACTTAAGCTTCAAAGTAGCTTATCCCTGGTCTAAGAAGGTAAAATCACAGCTAATTATCTCATTTTTAATTGCTGAAATCTCAGCCTAGCACAGCAAGAAGCAAAAACCCGAAATTATTACTCAAATCGTCGAATAGAACGTCGATAACGGCGAAAGTGAGTCGCTTACCTTCTCAAGCTGCCAACCAGTGACCTGCTGGTCCAGGGCTGCGAAAACCCGTCCAAAATACTCTCTCACACGTCCACGTAAGCTCTGCGACGCTCGCAAACAGCGAAGAACGCACGCGGCGACGAAAACAAGCGAAATCGGCGAATTCGACGTAGAGAGAGAAAAACCCTAGAGAGAGAGAGAGAAGAAGGGAAAAGAGGCCTTCTCAGAACTCTAGCACACTCCACTGAAGTCCCAGAGTCGTGCTGGGATCAAATAGGTAGGTATCAAATGTGAAATTACCAAACTAGCCTTGCTGCCACGAATCTGCCACCTTGTACCGGTACAAGGTGATGTCTGTACCGGTACAGCAAGCAGAAAAAGCTGATTTTCGCCAGTTCAACGCACTTTCTCACTTTAAGCATTCCAATCATCCTCTAACTTATCCGAAAACTTGTTCTAACCTTTTAGAACATGTAGGAGTGATCCACACACCATTCCACATACTCGAACTCCGCAATTTGCAAAAGTTCAGTATATTACATTTCACCCCTCCTAAAAAGAAGTTTCGTCCGCGAAACTTGGAAACACTTACCTCACGATTCCATCGAGAACAGGTAGGGATAATGCTCTTGCATTGCACTCTCCAGTTCCCAAGTGGCTTCTCGTTCCTCGTGATTACTCCAAAGGATCTTCACGTAGGGTATCTCGCGATTTCGAAGCCGTTTTATTTCCCGAGCTAGGATTCTTACTGGATGCTCCTCAAAGCTCAAATCCTCTCGTAAATCCACTGGAGTACTCTCCAATATGTGAGTTGGATCAAAAACATACTTTCGAAGTGTCGATACATAAAACACATTATGTACTCCCGATAGATTCGGCGGCAAAGCAAGCCGATACGCTACGGGGCCTATCCGCTCCAACACCTCGTAGGGTCCAATGAACCGAGGACTCAACTTTCCTCGAATACCAAATCTTTTAACTCCTTTTGTCGGGGAAACCTTTAGGAATACATGATCGCCAACTTGAAATTCCAATTCTCGCCGACGTTTATCCGCATAGCTCTTTTGTCGACTTTGTGCTGTCAGTAGACGTTCTCGTAAAAGTCGAACTTTAGCTTCAGCCTCTTGTAATACGTCTGGACCCAAAACCAATCTCTCACCCACTTCGCTCCAATGAAGTGGTGATCTGCACTTTCTACCATAAAGGGCTTCAAACGGTGCCATCTGAATACTTGCGTGATAACTGTTGTTATAGGCAAATTCAGCCATCGGTAAAAACTGTGGCCAACTGCCCTGGTAATCAATCACACAGGCCCGCAACATATCCTCAAGGGTCTGGATAGTACGCTCAGACTGCCCATCACTCTGGGGGTGGAAAGCAGTACTAAAATCTAATCGGGTACCCAGGGCCTCTTGTAAGCTCCTCCAGAAATGTGAAACGAATCGGGTGTCTCGATCTGAAACAATAGAAGCAGGTACTCCGTGTAATCGCACAATTTCATCAAGATACACTTGTGCGAGTCTTTCCCCCGACCACACAGTATGAATTGGAATAAAGTGGGCAGATTTAGTCAATCTATCCACAATTACCCAAATTGCATCATGTCCTGCCTGCGAGCGAGGTAATCCGACAATGAAATCCATAGTGATCCTCTCCCACTTCCACACTGGTATGGGTAAGCTCTGAAGTTTTCCTGCAGGAAGTCGATGTTCAGCTTTAACCTGTTGACAAGTTAAGCACTTAGCTACGAAGTCTGCGGCTTCCTTTTTCATTCCAGGCCACCAGTAAGTTAACTTCAAATCCTTATACATTTTTGTACTTCCAGGGTGTACAGTATACAGTGCCCGATGTGCTTCTGCTAGAATCTCTTCTTTAATACCAGGATCTGCCAACAGCAGCTCAGCAGCCAGCAGCAGCAGCTCAGCTGGAGCAGCAGCCAACAGCAGTAGCAACTTGGCAACAGCAGCAGCAGCTTGGCAGCAGCAGCTTGGCAGCAGCAGCTGAGCAGCAGCAGCAGCTGAGCAGCAGCTGAGCAGCAGCAGCAGCTGAGCAGCAGCAGCAGCTGCCCCGCAGGGGCAGCAAGGGAAAGAAAGAAAGTAAGAAAGAAAAGAAAGAAAGTAAGAAAGAATGAAAGAAAAGGATAAGAAAAAAAATGAAAGAGAGAAAATGAGAAAGAGAGAGAGATGGAATGAAATGAAAGAAAAGATGAAAAACTGACCTCGATAATGCACTTTTGCAGAATTGAAGTCCTAACGTGAAATTGGCCGTGTACAAACCAAATTGAGGGTAAAACAAACGCGTTGGCGAAGTAGGTTCGGCAATCTGTCGAGCCTACGCGAAGATATCGCCAAAAGAACATTTTCGGCTACAATTGTCGGGAGCGCTGGTCGCGGTTCTCGGGAAAGTGCGAGAAGCAGATTTCTCGCATTCCAGTATCAAGTAAAGGTGGGTTGTGCTTTACCGAAGTGATTAGGTCACTTCCATGCCAAAGTAAAATATGGTTTCATTTGACGCATATATGAATATGATTGTCGACATATGAACATTAATGCTAATTGCATATGAGTAGGCATATATGATTAATAACATATGAATGCATTATGGTTAATGCTAGATGATGTATAATGGTAATCAGATGATGAACATGCTAGAGGCATATGAATATATTGTAGATCATGCTAGATACATATAATTGTCGATATATGAACGTGAAAGCTAGATGCATGGTTATGCTAAATTCATAGGAGCAAACATATGATATATGAATGTTGAACCTGTAAATGCCAAGGGCATGTAAGTTGAATATGAATTGTGAACATAGATGCTAAAGCCTACATAATTGTTGCCACATAAAAGTGAAAGTTTGATGCCTATGTCTAAACATATATGAAAGTGAATGTACTATAGTTCAAGCTATATGAATGTCGATAATTCTAGTTGATTAGAAACCTCGATGGCGATTAAGGTAAATGAGAATATGGGAATATGTAAACTATGAACCTCATGTTAAATCCCTAAGAATTGGGTATAAATCGACAACTCTAGTTGAGTAGAAATCTTGACGGCGACAAAGTAAATGAAAATGTGCAAATTATAATCCTAGGCGTGGATAACTACGATAATGAATAGATCGAGTGGCATGAACCTAGTGTTATTAAACATAGGTTGGACATGAAATGAACCTAGTGTTATTGAACATAGGTCGGACATTAACCTAGTGTCATTGGACATAGGTCAAGTAAGGAAACCTAGAGTTGAGATCTAGGAGAAAGAATATAAAACCTAGTGTAAATGAACCTAGGTTATGATGTAAAGAAACGCTCAGTAAAAGTAAACTAAGTTATGAATGGTATAGACCTAGAAAGTGAATGGTATAGACCTAGAAAGGTCGTCGACATAGGGTGAAAGAGTAAACCCTTAAGTTGTAAAAGTGGATTCCGGAATCCCTAGGAATGTGTTGTTGGCAAAAATAGAATCAGAACTACGGGATCGACGGTTCTCCTCTCCCGGTAGTGATTCAACTGGATCGACGGTTCTCCTCTCCCGGTATGCCAGGAAACAAGTGAATCAGAATTACGGGATCGACGGTTCTCCTCTCCCGGTAGTGATTCAACGGGATCGACGGTTCTCCTCTCCCGGTGTGAGCTCAACGGGTTTGACGGTTCTCCTCGCCCGTTAAGCTTGAGCGACTTAGGGTCACAGGGATCGATGGTTCTCCTCTCCCTGTGATGGACCTAGTGTCACGTGGACTTAAGGCTGAGGTGCTCGTGAGTCGTCCTTCACCTCGAGCCTGACTTGATGCGGAACTCCGCGGTTGATTGACTCAAGACCAAGTCGAGTGGCTAGATGGCTAAGGTAAAGTAACATTAGGAAGGAATCGCCAGTGAGCACAATAAGAATAGAGAATAAAGAATAAAGAATAGCTAATGAACGTGAATAGCTAATAAAGAAAAGAATGCTATTGAGTAAAGAATGGTTGATAATATAAAGTAGAATCAAAAGATTCGCTTATGATAGTATATTGTTGCATGATTTACATATTGCATATCGCGAGGCATACATGTTTTAATTTCTGCATAAATTATTATGATTATCTGTTGGACTAACATGTTACAGTGCCTCCTTTGGACCTGGTGGGTCGAGCTCTTCTCTTGGGTGGCCGTACCCACTGGGAACTATTTTATATAGTTCTCACCCCCGTGCTGTTTTTGGGGGTACAGGTTCGCACGTGAGCGGCGCGGCGGCGCGAGGACAGGGTGTAGCTCCGTAGATAGCGTCCTACCACCGAGACCAGAGATAGCGGTACCCTGAAGCAGTCTAGCTCAGAGTTCAGAATAAAAGAAACAAACTTGTATCAAATTTGTATAAATTGTAATAACTTAAAGGCTTATGTAATTTTGTAAATGTAAAATTTTGAGATGAATGCTTGTAATAGCATAGTTAGCATTTTATGTTTTTGATACTTATGCAATCTATGTTGGGATGCTGTTCCTGGTTGGGACCTCTTCTACTGCATCGTATGGATTGTGACGCCTAGGACGTACAGGGAAAGCTCTGTCCGTTCGGCGGTCTGTCGGCGTGCCCGAATCTGACCAAATTGGCGGAGCTCGGGGCGTGACACATTCACCCCTCGCGAAACTCAAAAGCAAACACATACCTCAAAGCTCCATCTGAAAAAGATGGGGATAGCGCTCCCGCAGCGCGCTCTCTAGCTCCCACGTGGCCTCTCGCTTCCCGTGGTTGCTCCAAAGCACCTTCACATACGAAATATCTCGATTCCGCAGTTTCTTCACTTCGCGAGCCAAGATCTTCACGGGTTGCTCCTCAAAGCTCAAATCGTCCCGTAACTCCATAGGTGTAGCATCCAACACATGAGTCGGGTCGAAGATATACTTTCGAAGGACCGAAACGTGAAAGACGTTGTGCACGCCTGATAGATTCGGTGGTAGAGCAAGTCGAAATGCTACCGGACCTACACGTTCCAAAATCTCATACGGTCTAATGAAACGGGGGCTCAACTTACCCCGAATCCCGAATCTCCTGATCCCTCTAGTCGGCGAGACCTTCAAGAACACATGGTCTCCAACTTGGAACTCCAAGTCTCGCCGTCGTCGGTCGGCGTAGCTCCTTTGTCTACTCTGTGCCGTCAACAGTCGCTCCCGAGCAATTTGAACCTTGTCCTTAGCTTCCTGGAGCACATCAGGGCCTAAAGCCAATCTCTCGCCTACTTCGCTCTAATGAAGTGACGATCTACACTTCCGTCCATAAAGTGCTTCGAAGGGCGCCATTTTGATGCTTGCTTGATGACTATTGTTATAAACAAACTTCGCCATCGGTAGATGCTGCGACCATCCTCTCTGGAAGTCTATCACACATACTCGGAGCATATCCTCTAAAGTCTGAATGGTGCGCTCCGACTGCCCATCACTCTGGGGGTGAAAAGCAGTGCTGAAGTCCAATCGGGTGCCCAAGGCGTCCTACAGACTCCTCCAAAAGTGAGACACAAACCGAGTGTCTCGATCCTATACTATCGATGTAGACACTCCATGAAGTCGAACAATCTCATCAAGGTACACTTGTGCGAGCTTCTCCCCGATCCAAGTAGTATGAATAGGTATGAAGTGCTCCGACTTCGTCAACCTATCCACGATCACCCATATAGCATCATGCGCGGCCTGAGAGCGGGGCAAATCAGTCACGAAATCCATGGTGATCTTCTCCCACTTCCACACGGGAATAGGCAAACTCTGAAGCTTTTCCGTGGGTAATCGGTGCTCAGCTTTGACTTGTTGACAAGTTAGACATCGAGCTACAAACTCGCCAACGTCCTTTTTCACCCCAGGCCACCAATAAAGCAACTTTAAATCCTTGTACATCTTGGTGCCACCCGGATATATAGCATACGGTGCCCGGTGTGCTTCTTGAAAAATATCTTCTTTAATTCCCGAATCCGCCGGTACAAAAATCCATCCACGAAAATGCATCAATCTTTGGTCATCCACAAGGAAATTGCCGGTGCAACCATCAACCATTTTGTCTCTAATCTTTTGCAACTCCACATCGGAAGCTTGCTTTTTTTTAATTCAATCCAAAAGTGTAGGTTGCACCACCAAGGTCATCAATCTTAAAGGCGTATCTGGAATCACCACTTCCAACTCCAACCGCTTCATCTGCTCGATCAACTGCAGTTGAGTAACAACATGCATCGCTAAGTTTTCCGTCGATTTCCTACTTAGCGCACCTGCCACCACGTTAGCCTTCCCCGGGTGGTATAGGATAATCAGATCATAATCCTTGAGCAGCTCTAGCTATCTGCGCTGCCTCAAGTTCAACTCCTTCTGAGTAAACAGGTATTTCAAGCTCTTGTGATCCGTGTATACTTCACACCGCTCGCCATACAAGTAGTGGCGCCATAACTTCAATGCGATGACTATGGCCGCCAACTCCAAATCGTGCGTAGGGTAATCCTTTTCATATTCCTTCAGTTGGCGAGAAGCATACGCGATCACCTTACCATCTTGCATCAACACAGCCCAATCCGCTAAGTGAAGCATCACTATAAACCACATACCCTGCTCCAGCAACTTGCAGGGTTAGGATCGGGGCGGTCGTCAATCGTTGCTTCAACTCTTGGAGGCTTCTCTCACACGCATCATTCTAGATGAACTTGACACCTTTATGCGTGAGCCTCGTGAGGGGAGTAGATAACTTAGCGAACCCCTTGACAAATCTCCGGTAATAACCGGCCAGTCCAAGAAAACTCCGAATCTCCATGACACTCGTCGGTCTCGGCCAATCCTTGATAGCCTCAATCTTCTTGGGATCTACGGCTATACCCGATCCCGATATTAAATGTCCAAGGAAGGCTACCTCTCGAAGCCAAAATTCACACTTTTTCAACTTGGCATAAAGCTCTTTTTTCCGAAGTATTTGAAGTACAAGCCACAAATGCTCCTCATGATCCGTATCACTTCGGGAATAAACCAAAATGTCGTCGATAAACACCACGACGAACCTGTCCAGGTAAGGCTTGAAAACATGGTTCATCAGATCCATAAAAGCTGCCGGGGCATTAGTAAGCCCGAACGACATAGCCGTGAACTCATAGTGTCCATACCGTGTTCTAAAAGCCGTCTTCGATACATACTCGGGTTTGATCTTTAACTGGTGGTATTCCGACTCCAAGTCGATCTTGGAATACACACATGATCCTTGAAGCTGATCAAACAAGTCGTCGATCCTCGGCAACGGATACTTATTCTTGATCGTAACTTTATTAAGTTCACAATAGTCCACACATAGACGAAGTGATTCGTCCCTTTTCTTGACGAACAGAACTGGCGCTCCCCACGGCGAGACGCTCGGTCGAATGAAGCCCTTGTCCAATAGATCCTGTAACTGTGCCCTCAGCTCCTTTAGCTCCGCCGGTGCCATCCTATAGGGTGTCTTCGAGATTGGAATAGTCCCAGGGACGAGATCTACCATAACTCGATCTCCCTATCGGGTGGCATACCCGGTAGCTCAGCTGGAAACACGTCCTGGAACTCCCATACCACCGGGATATCCTCAATCCTAGGGGTATCATCCTCGCCCCTCAACACAACACTAGCCAAGTAGGCTACACATCCTCGGCTGATCAGCTGCCTAGCTCGAGACGAGCTGATCGACATCGTAAAAAGCAAACTCCGGCATCTTCTAAACACAACCTCAGTCTGCCCCGGTTCTCTAAAAGTAATCGTGCGATTCTTACAGTCGATGGTAGCATAATACTTGGTTAGCCAATCCATACCCAAGACCACATCGAAATCTCCAAGCTTGTGCAAAGCTAGCAAATTTACGGGCATGATCCAATCTCCTACCCGAACAGGACAACTAGGGCAATACTCTCTAATATCCAGAGTGTGGTCGGGTACTACAACATGTCCCGGATGCAACAACGAAACAAAAGGGATGCCATGCAACTGGGCAAACAGCCGATCTATAAATGAATGCGATGCACCGGTATCAAATAAAGCACAAACTCTAATGCCATCAAGTAAAATGATACCTGCAACCACATCCTCGGCTGCTGCCGCCTCCTCGGTCTGAGCGGCATACAAACGCTTACTCTGGGCCTGTCGAAATCCCTAGCTCAGTCGCTAGGCGGGTGGCCGCCTAGGCTGGTATTGTGTCGACGGAGTCTCGTGGCTGACGGCTGGTAGAGCCGGTGCCGATGCAGTCGACGGTGCCGGTGAAGAACCTCTCGGGCACTCGGTCCGAACGTGGCCCTCCTGGCCACACTGGAAGCACCTGCCCGCCCGCTGCGGACACTACGGTGGTAAATGAGGACCATCGCAGATCACACACGGGGAAGGCCGGCGACGGTCAGAACCTCCTCGCTGCGCTGCTGAGCCGCGTCCACGCTGCTGGCTCCTAGGATGCTTCGGCGGCCTCCTAGAGTGCGTCTGGCTCGCACCCTCTGCCGCAGGCCTCTTGGCCTTACCTTTGTCCATCGCCTCTCGCCGCTCCTGGACATCCGCCGTGCCGCGCCTGGACATCCGCCGCGCCGCTCTTCACTATGAGCGCGCGATTCACCACCTCCCGGTAGGTTTGGAGGTTAGAGGATTGCACAAACCGGAAAATCGACGGTCGCAACCCTCGCTCGAAAATGCGGGCCTTGTCCTCGTCGTCCCGCACGACGAAAGGCACGCAGCGCAGAAGCCGAGAAAACTCCCGCTCGTACTCGGCTACAATCCGGTCTCCTTGGCGTAAGTTGCGCAAGTCCTGCTCCACCTTCATCTTGACGCTGGTCGGCAAGTAGCGCGCCAATAGAAGCTCCTTGAACTTCTTCCACGAGATAGCCGCCAAATCAGTGCTGGGGTTCTCCTGGAGATCCAACCACCAGCGGTAGGCCTCGCCGTCCAAATGGTGTGTGGCGAGCCAAACTTGATCTCTCTCCTCCACGAAGGTGTCGCGGAAGAGCTTCTCCATATGCATCAACCACTTCTCCACGATCCAGTGGTCGACCTTCTCGCCATCGAAAATCCGGGGACCGCACCTTCTGAATTCGTTGAGGCGCTCCATAAGTCGGTCCCGCTCTGCCCCCTCAACCATAGTAGGGAACACTGCTCCAATCGGGGGCCTCTGAACAGGTGGTGCCGCGATAGCCTCCTCCTGAGGCGCGGCCGCGGGTGCTGCTCGCGAAGAACTGGGCGCGGGGGACGGCGCTCTCGGCCGGACGTCCACGACTGGTGCTGGTGGTGTAGGGGCCTGAGTCTCCCTGGAAGCTACCGCCTGCTGTAGTAGAAGATCCTCCAGGCGCTTCATCCGCGCCTCCTGTCGACGCGCCGCCTCTGTCTGTTGTCGGGCCTTCTCCGCCTGCTGTGTCACTAAGTCGGTGAGAGCCGCAAGCTGTCTCCTCAACTCTCGGACCTCGCCGGATCCAGAGGTAGCGGAGGTCTCGACCTCCTCCAGGTTAGCCGCGTTATCCGCTCCGGCAGATTCGAAGTGTGTAATCGGCATCGTCTCTACAACATCATAGAAGCGTAAGTTAGTAAACTCATGCTATCGGATCCCCACTCAAAAGGCAATACCCAAATCATGCCAAAGTAAGGAAGTGTGCTTCACTACTAACTCCTGATGTTACGTTGTCGGCCGCCAATGTAACCCTCCGCGAAGTTAGGAGCTATACATTTCGATTTAACTCCACTTTCTAGAGTTATCCAAAATACCCAATCACGATACTTTCGCTCACAAGTCAAATAGACCTTGTCTCTCACGAGCCTATTTCCTATAGTCCAACCGGCTTAAGGTTTGCTAGGTCCACTATGACTCAATCCTAGGCTCTGATACCAAACTAATCTGTCACGCCCCGAGACCCAACGGAAGCCCGCCCGGCGCGTGTCCAGACCCGCCATATGTCTAAAACATATAAGGCGTCTAAAACAAGACGATAAATAAGGCAAGAAGAGAGAGAACATCTAGCTATATCAGAGCAAAGTGTATTCTATGAGCTACAAAAGGGAAAGGAGCATAAAGTGAAATCCGCTATGTAAAAACATAACATAATACAATAAGAATCCCAAGAACGAAAGCTAAACAAGGTACACAGGTGGTCTCTATTCATAGTACAAAACTCTCTCTCTCACAAAATCCAAAAAGAAGAGAGTGACCACCTAGAAGGGACAGCAAGCTCCACTATCTTGTTATGCGACTCCCTTGCCGCGATCCTGTGCCTCCGCCGGTGACGAAGGCTTTGAAATAAAACCATAAAACAGAAGGCGTGAGAACTATTGAATAATAGTTTTCAGTGGGCAATTACTGGCTTCAGTGAAATGCACTACTAGGCCGAAACTAAAAAGGGGTCAGTAAGCAGATATAAACAAGGGCGATATGTACGACAAGTAAATAAGCATGAATATTTGCTACCACATGATATCTCTACTTAGCATGATTTAGCATAAGTAAGAAAAGCTATTCTCGTATGAATGTACCCAAGCATCGCTAGTATGATGTCCATAAGTCAAATAGTAAAGATATCCTTGTTTACTATTCTAGTCAATATCCACATGGCATGATGAATGCTCAAAGTCAAATCTGAAGAGACCAGCCCGTAGGCTGTCTGGCCCTAAGACCCACCCGTAGGCTGTCTGGCCGGTGCCGAGCCTAATGGCCCCGTGGTAGTCAACATCCCCACTCTAGGAACAAGTCTAGCCCACGGCAATCCACTTCGGCGCCCAATCCGGCACGGCGAATATGTATCGCGATGGCCATCTTCGGAGTGCCGGCTTGTAGAGAGTGACCCTCACAAGCATGTGCGAATGAGCACAATGGCAAGTAACGCAAGATCCGTCCAAATATCAAGTCCTCATGTCTAAAACATGGAATATATATATCAAATGTCCCAAAGGCCTATCTCTATGTCATCATGTCTCTAACTTGGAATATAGCAGATGTTCAATGGCCCATCACTATGTCTCTATGTTGCAATTTCACAGTTTAATATGTCAAGTGCCCCTTTATGGCATTTTGGTCTACTAAGTCCAAATATGAGTTTATTGTTTGCAAATGCATAATTTGAGCAATTTCTAACATAAAAGACATGTTTCCAAATCACTAACACGAACACTTCTCACATGCATGAATTTTACCCATAATGCTCTACTATATAGAGTGAAACTTTCATGATATATAAGGCATGCATTTTAAGTGTTCTAAAATTTACATAAATACTATCTAGCATGGATTTGCATTCAAAAAGACATTACGACAAGTATAGCAAGCGTAGGGGCTATTTTGCCCCGTTCTCATGAAGCCAAACCCACCACAACTCTTGCGCTCCTTCGTTTGCTCCGACGAAGGTGTCCACTAGCCTCCTAGCACCTTAAAGATGTAGGAACAAGAGTTAAACGAATCTTACGAACAATCATAAGGTTGATCATTAACCATCTCAAGCTAAGGTGGAGAAACTCACCTCAAGTGAAGAAATCCTCTCTCAAGCTCCAAATGGGAGTTAGAGTTCTTCAAATCCAACATAAATAAAGGTTCTAAACCCATCAATTAGGTTTCAAAGCTCTCAAATCGAAAATTCCAGAAATAAACCCTAAATCCCAAAATCTAGGGCTTCTACCAACAAAAGCACCAAAGCTAGAATCTAGAGGAAGGAAATCATCAACCTCTAGGATGCTCCAAACCAAGCTCAAAATCCTCTAGGGTTGAAGATTGATCCACTACCAAGCTCCAACCACAAGCTCTAAGCCTCCAAAGGTGAGAAATGAGGAAGGAAGATGCTCCAAGGCCTCCAAGCTTGCTCTCCTTCAACTCCTCCTTCTTCTTCTCCTTCTTCTTCTTTTTCTAGAGAGTGTAGAGAGAGAGAGTGAGGGAGAGAAATGAGGGAAAGAGATAAGGGAAATGGCCTAAAAGCCCTCTATTGCAACATTATCCACCTAGGCCCTCCAACAAAGCAACCTGTGCACTGCCCAGGTCCGGGCAGTTTTCGGATTGAGGGACCGGTCTTCCCGACCTGGGACCGGTCTCTCAGCCTGCCCCGAAAATCCAACGTTCGGGAACCGGTCTCTCCCCGCATGGGACCGGTCTCTCCCCGCGTGGTCGCGCTCGGGGACCGGTCTCATCCGCCAGGGACCGTTTGCCTTGCAGACTGTCGCAACACTGTTCCGAGGGGACTGGTCTCTCCTATCAGGGACCGGTCCCCGAGAGTGAAAACTCTCAGGACACTGCCAGAACTCCAGAAATCGAACTTTTAGGTCGGAATACCATCTACGACCTTCCACCAGGTGTGAAAAGTTCGGAATCCATATTAAACACTCGAACCTCGCAATTTGCACAGGTCCTTTGTGTTACACTAATGCCCCTTTATGATATTAGCTTACTATAATAATGATGAGTGTAAGTCCAAGAATGCATTGCACTTGTCATTTTCACTATATGAAACATAGGAGTGCTATTCATAGGCCTAAGCCGAACATGCAAACTCTACTAAATGGAGGTAAAAAAAATACATTATACATAACATGTGCATTTTAAGCATTCTAAAATCCTCAAATATTCTATCTAGCATGAATATGCATGCATTTTTATTTTACGATAAGTAAAAACCATCTTAGGGATTATTTATCTCGTTTTGGTCAGGCCAAACCCACAAAGTCTCCTCGCAACCCTTCGTTTGCGCTGACGAAGGTGCCCACAAGCCTCCTAGCTCCCTAAAGGTTAAAGTAGGAGCGATACACGAACGTTACGAACAACGAATAGGTTAAACATTAACCAACTCAATAAAATAGCCAAACCTTACCTATAATGGTGAAAATACCTCAGCACAAACTCCAAAAGGGAGCTAGACACCTTCAAAGCAACCGAGATGAAGGTTCTAATAAGATCAATTGGGCTCGCCAAATTTGCCTCTAATGCAAAAATTCCCAATTTAAAACCCTAAATCTCACACTGCTAGGTTTTCTATACAAAAATCATAAATCAATTCTTAGAGAACGGGAAACAAGCAACTAACCTCAGAAGACTCAAACACCGCCTAGAAAATCATGTTAAGGTTTTTAGGTTGGCGAATTTCGTAAAGTTGATTGGAGTCTTGAAGACGTTGATCGCCAGAAAGGTTTTGAAAAAAGATTCAAATTGAAGAAACAAAGATCATTCGGCAAGCTCTGACACCTAGAGTATAAAGAAAAAGATCAATTGTGGTAATTATATCTCTGAATTAGAATAAGTTCAGAATCTTAGATACTTTTAAATACTTTAGCTGAGCTTTTCTGTGTTCTGGGACCGGTCCCTAGACGTCAAGAGAACGGCTTCCCCTAGGTCCTCACGCGGAGACCTTGATGCAACCGGGTCCCTGTGATGAGAGACGGCGGTTGTAAATATACCAGTACAGTTCGGAAATGAATATCGAACTTTAGTTCGAATAGACCAATAGTGCGAGGATGAAACTTCGGGAGTCCGATAGGTGTTAAAATGATGCAAAACGTGATTATGGACAGTGTTTTCGAGAGCTAAAGAACAAATTCTGGGCAAAAACTGCAGATTTTACAGAGCTTCGGGGACCGGTCCCCTAAAGGGAGAGACGGTCCCGAACACGGGTAATGGAAAGACGTAAATATCGAAATTCGATCGAATATTGGCAACTTTCGGCAAGATGACCAGAGATGTGGGCGGCCTTTAAGACGAATTGGACGAGTTCGATTTGGTATTGCAACATGTTTGGAAGAGCCAAAAATGAGTTTGCCAAAGGTCGGCAAGTTTTATACGCGTTATTTGGACGGACGCGAAAAAGAAAATCAAACAGTAATTGAAAAACAGCAATCTGGAGCTGTTGTACCGTTCAGAGGGTGATGGCTGTACGGTACAGACCATCGCCAGCCAGGCTGCGTAATTCACGTCGTTCGAAAAGGTTCAGCGCTGTACGCGGTACAAGGCTGCTTGTACCGGTACAAGCTCTCGAAACAGATTGACACCGAGGCTCGCGATATGGCCTCGGTTAAGCTGTACGCGGATCTAACAAGGTCCTGCCGTGTACGCCTGTACAGCGGAAGCTGCGCCAGGCTGCGGTTAAGTTGTAAATTTGAATAAATGAGGGCTTAATTAGCATCTTGTTAGCAATAGAGGACTGAATCCCGCCCTCTCACAGCAATCTCCTCATCACTCTCCCTCAGCTCCTCTCTCTCTGCTAGCTCTCTCTCTCTCTAACGCGTTAAGGAGAAGAGGAGAAAAGGAAAAAAAAAGGGAAAAAAGGAAAAGAGAGCGAAAGAAAAGGAAGGAGGAAGAAAGGAGAAAGAAGGCTTGGAAGCAGTCTTCTTCATGTCTCGTTCTTGGCTTAGGCTTGCCCTCTGTTGGAGTCAAAACCCTAGAGGTAAGGCCTTAACCGTAGGTTTTGGTTCTAGGGTTTGGATGGCTTTTGTTGCTTTAATGGTTTCTGAATTGGAACCCTAAATGAGTTAGAGAGAGGGATCTAGCTCACATTGGGAGCTAGCAGCGCATGACGCGTTTTCATCTAATTGTTGTAAACGTAGGCGTTAGATTTGGGTGTTTTGGAAATATAAGGGTTGTCTCTTTGAGGGGTTAGAACTAAATTGCTAGATGCTTATAACGCGAGCGAAGACGGCTTCGTCGATCGACAGTGGGTGCGAAGATATGCAGCCATTTGTTGCTGTGCTAAGGGCGTTTAGAGCTAACCAGACAAAAATTAAGCGCGACAAGACTAGCACGGAGAACGCGTCTCGGAGTGTTTGCGGCATCACGCCAGTAGGTGGGGTGCCATACCGAATCAATCGGGGCAACCTTCGATGTCAAGTGTAGTGTTGATCTAATTGGCATCTTGTATAGTCCATATAGGGTTAGCTAAAATGATTATTGTTGCTGGTATACTGTGACATGCCCTAGTAATTCAATTAAATAATGTTTTGGCTTGGTTAGGTTATCATCTAGTGTGGCATGATGAATTGTTGATGCAAACTTACATGTGAGAATCTTAGTACCCTATATGGAGACTGATAGTTATTAAAAACGACTTGTTGATGTATGCATACGAGATGTATTGTGAAACTAGTGTCTAGTAATGGTAAATGACGAGTGGCATCTAGTTTAGAGAAACTATGACAGGTGCATCCTAGGTTAGAGAAAGACTTATGAATGAATGACATTATTGATGTTTCCTTGAGAATGGATAACACATTAGTTATAGTTAACACTATGAGTTGGGGTACAGTTGTATAGCTTGCTCCATGCTGATATTAACCCTCAAAGGGTTTGTTCGTTGTTGCACTGTGAGATTGCATCTGTGCTTCACATTGCCTGTTGTTTGCGTTGGTGGGTCGCTCCCCAAAGTTGTGCCGCTGTCCGGAGTTTGTCGCCTCACCCCCTCCTAGAGAGGCGGCCCTCGTTGCTGCTCGGATAGCGCATTGTTTATGCCGACGTAGGCGAACTCGGGGATAGTCACAGCTCGACATCCGCGTAGGAGATTGATATGTGAGCCTTAGCTTGTGACCGCCTCGTTGTTCACTGAGATTGGGTTACCTATTGAATGCCTACCCATGATTGATGTTAATGAAGTAGACGTATTCATATGTTCATCATCGAGCTTACTTGCTACTATGTAGCATATTCTAAAATAGTTCACTATGATAGACTGTTGGTAGATGTTGTAGTTGGTTACTTACCCAAGTTGGTTATTCGATTCATGGCATTCATCGATTCAGATTGGAGGCATAGCTTGGATATAGTGTTTACTACCAGCTTTTTGAGTTTCAGCTCTTATTGTATAATTGCATATATATCTCCTTCCTAATGCCTGCTTGAGACCTAGTGGGTAGATACAACAAAGAAAGACCGGTGACAGTCGGCGCCGAACCCACTTGGAAGCTATTCGAAGTTCTCAACTCGCCGTGTGGTTTTGGAGTACAGGTAGACACTGGAGCAGCGGCCCTTCGTCGATGGATCGCGTAAGGCATAGCGCCCGGTTAGCTTTGACTAGATAGCTTCCTTCACCTACTTGCAGATCCGTTAATCCCTGTAGCTTTTGTTATGCTTTGAAGTAGATGATCGTGTGTAGGGGTGAGGTTTTGGAGTGTTATGGATGTATATTCATTTGGAAAAAGACATGAAAGTGTGTATATTAAATGTTTAAAGTTTATAATGATGATCGAAAGAGGTTTTGACTGGTTTCAAATATGAATGTAGAATAGTTAGAGTTTCTCCTCTTTTGTATACTTGTATGAGTTTTACTTGTATCGCTTGCTCTAGTTGGTTATAGCCACTGGTCGATGCTTTGTGTCTTTCGTTGTTGATTGTGTATGAATGCAAGTTGTTTCTTCCCTGGGACTGTTTGTACAACAATGTGTGCCTTAGACCTGCGGGACAGGGGAAAATACTCCGACGTTGGCACGGTCGCGCCGCGGCCCTCTTCGAACCGGACCCGAAATTGCTACCGTTTTCGGGATGGTGCGGTGGGCGTGACACCGAGACAGGCCGGAAAAAGAAGTCGGCTAAGTCCTGGAAGAGTAGCTCTCGGGAACGCGGTCTCTGCCTGAGAGACCGGTCCCTCCAGGAGACCGGTTCCCACAAGGAGCACCGTTGCAACACTCGCCAGCAGGCTCGTGGCTGCGCAGGGGGAGGACGTTCGGGAACCTGGTTCGTGCCTCGGCGAACCGTGCTCTGCCTGCGCGGAATGCCCAGTTCGGCAGTGTATTGAAATGAAAAGTTGTAGGGGTTTGGTTTGCTTTTGGCAACCTGCATTGAGCATGTTGAGGGGGTGCTGTGAGGGTTTTTCCTCTCATTCTCACCCTCTCGAAACACCTCTCATTTGCTGCTCTCCGTCGTCTCAGGTCTCTAGAAGGACAAAAGAGGGAAAGAAGGAAAGAAGAAAAGAAGGAAAGAAGTAGGAAGAAGTAGAAGAATGAAAAGAGAAGGTGCGAAAGAAACTCCTTCTCCTCGATTACTCATAGCTTGAAAGAAAGAGGAAAGCTTGAGGTAGAGCTTTGAACGCTAAGATGATATGTAAACCTCTAGAAATGGGTTTGAATGAAGCCTAGAAAATGGTTTGTTATAGAGCTTTAAGAGATTTTGAAGCTTTCTGTTTTGCTTCTTTAGAGATTCAAAAACCTTGGTTGGCTTATAGAAGGTGAGCTTGGCACCTCTAATGGTGAAAGATCCAAACTAGGGTTTGGGACAAGCCTAAGGAATGGTTCTAATGGAACTATTTTAGAGTATAATGAAGCTGACTTTTGCTTCGCCAAATAAGATGTCATAACCCTAGTTTGATATAGGTATTGGAAGCCTATGGGCAGGCCAAAATTTGGGGGCTGTTTTGCTCATGAAGTTCTAATGCATTGGCGCCTGCTAAAGAATCCTAAATTGGGGTATGTTCCGAACCGCTTGGTAGCGCGTCGGAATAGCATTGTCGAAAAGTCGATGAAGGAATTATTGGGCAAAATGGCCTAATAAGGGTTCGTTTTGCCGCAGGTAAAAGAACGAGGCAATCTAAAATTCTAAGGAAAATCATCGGTCAGCACCTAAAGAGGACCTACAAGGTGGTGGTGCTTTCAAACTCATTGAAATTCTCTCTAATGGCTAATGTGTCGATTGCTTTGAGCTATTGTTCTATATATTGTTGCATTGCATTTTAGGGTAAAGGGTAAATAGAATGTGAAATGATTGCATGATTGTTGAGCACGAAACTTGCAATAATGGAATGGTTGAGACCTAATAATTTAAAAAGACCGCGGAGATTATGCATGAGAGAAGATGTGGAGTAACTGCTCAAAGTAGGTAAAAAGAACAAGTGGCAACAATCGGACATAGATCTGGGGCGCATTCGATAAAGGCTAAATGTGAAGATGACTGACTGAGGATCTCTCCTCAACACAAC